>NC_089774.1:10965158-10967658 GCF_040412425.1 Macrobrachium rosenbergii | reverse complement strand
TTTTTCTTATGAGTCAGGAGTCCTTTGTAGGACTTTTTTTTTTCGTATGAGTCAGAAGTCTTTATAGGACTTTTTCTTTATGAGGAGTCCTTTTGACTTTTTTCTTCTGAGTCAGGAGTCCTTTGCAGGACTTTTTCTTATGAGTCAGGAGTCCTGTGTAGGACTTTTTTTCTTTCATGAGTCAGGAGTCCTTTATAGGACTTTTGTTCTTATGAGTCAGGAGTCCTTTGTAGGACTTTTTTTTCTTATGAGTCAGAAGTCCTTTGCAGGACTTTTTTTTTCTGTCTTAAAAGTTGGAACTGAAAATAATGACATGAGAGAGAGAGAGAGAGAGAGAGAGAGAGAGAGAGAGAGAGAGAGAGAGAGAGAGAGAGAGAGAGAAATCAGATAAATTCTTAGATTAAATTTCGAAAAATATTCCCAGATTTAAAAGCTGGAAAAATATATATATATATATATATATATATATATATATATATATATATATATATATATATATATATATATATATATATATATATATATATATATATATATATTTTACGAAGCATTCCCCTTCCATCTTGTAATTACGATCTTAATCCTTTATTCTCTTCGTTTTTATCCGAATTCCGCTTCTCACGCTTTCGTCAATTCCCCATTTTTCCATTTCTATAACTTTTTATATGATAATTTTTTAATATGTTTTTTTTTTACAGTATGTAATCGTATCTTTGCTTAATTAAGATACGATCTTTTTAGATTTCTGTCAAAGGGAACTATTGAGATGTATTTGGCTGTCCGTCCGCACTTTTTTCTGTCCGCAGTTTTTCCTGTCCGCACTTTTTTCTGTCCGCAGTTTTTCCTGTCCGCACTTTTTTCTGTCCGCACTTTTTCTGTCCACACTTTTTCTGTCCGCACTTTTTCTGTCCGCACTTTTTTCTGTCCGCACTTCTTCTGTCCGCACACTTTTTCTGTCCGCACTTTTTTCTGTCCGCACTTTTTCTGTCCGCACTTCTTCTGACCGCACACTTTTTCTGTCCGCACACTTTTTCTGTCCGCACTTTTTCTGTCCGCACTTTTTCTGTCCGCACTTTTTCTGTCCGCACTTTTTTCTGTCCGCACTTTTTCTGTCCGCACTTTTTTCTGTCCACACTTTTTCTGTCCGCACTTTTTCTGTCCGTCCTCAGATCTTGAAAACTACCGAGGCTAGAGGGCTGCAAATTGATATGTTGATCACCCACCCTCCAATCACCAAACATACCAAATTGCAGCCCTCTAGCCTCAGTAGTTTTTATTTTATTTAAGGTTAAACTTAGCCAAGATCGTGCGTCTGGCAACGCAGCAAGCCATGCCACCACGGCCGTGGCTTGGCTGAGAGTTTCACACAGAACAAAATACATAATAATATTCTCCCTCCCCAAACTCCTGCACTGAAGTTGGATATTTCTTCAAAAATCGAGAATAATCTCGGGATAATCACGTTCCTATGATAATCTCATGCAGGGTGCATAATTATCTGAATAATTACGAGTCCCTGAATTACCCCTTTTGCAACAGGGAAAAGTAAGCAGCGAATATCTGGTTATATATGACGTTTTTCGTTTCGGAATTATGCAAATTTTATTATTCTTTTTCTTTTTCGTTTTGTTCGCCAGGAAGGATTTCATGTGCGGTTAAATTTTTACAGGTTTTTATGTTCGTTTTATGGGAACGAATATAAATATCTGTTGAGATTCTAGAGCTCTCGCTAATAATGTTTAAGAAAAACAGGGAATTTCATATGTGGTTTCATTTTTGCATATTTTTATTTTCGTTTTATGAAAATAAACATAAATATCTGTTGGGATTCTAGAGCTTTCGCTAATAAGATTTAGGGAAAACAGAGAAATGAGTTTGGTATAATTTTTGCATATTTTCTCGAAAATATATAGAAATATCTATTGAACTTCTGCAGTTTTTTGTTAATAGAATTTTGGCAAAATTGAGAATAAGGCTTCAGGCAATTATGGAATGCTTATTTTGTACATTTTTTATGTTCGTTTTGTGAAGATAAAAATAAATACATTGAAATTTGAAAAATTGACAATTTCAATCAACAACATTCAGGCAAATTGGAGGATAAGTCTTCAGGCAACTGTAGAACTCAGGGATACAAGTTAGGTTATAAAAATAACAACAAATACAATATAAAATACAACTACAACTTCAGAAGCACCAAATATAACACACAAATCTGAATCTGGTTCCAGACACTTTTCCTTCCAGTCTGACTGAAAAAAAAAAAAACATTTTTGTGAACAATTTTAAACCTGTCTTTTTCCGCCCGTATTGGGAACAAGGTTACGGCCGGGAAACTCTCTCTCTCTCTCTCTCTCTCTCTCTCTCTCTCTCTCTCTCTCTCTCTCTCTCTCTCTCTCTGTGGTTGCTTTTATGGGAATTTTTACTGCCTCGATTTCATAAATGCTGCTACCCCGTGATGGAATCATGATCTTGTTTGTCGAAGAGAATTTGCGGTGGG
>NC_089774.1:10932658-10960158 GCF_040412425.1 Macrobrachium rosenbergii | reverse complement strand
AGTTCCGGTGGCGACGGAAATTTAAATTAGTTTCAAATTAATTAACGCAGAGAGAGAGAGAGAGAGAGAGAGAGAGAGAGAGAGAGAGAGAGAGAGAGAGAGAGAGAGAGAGAGAGAGACAATGAATACCATCAAAGGGAAAATAAATTGACTGATTAAACGGAAACTCCAGACTTGTCCATGACGACACAAAGAGAGAGAGAGAGAGAGAGAGAGAGAGAGAGAGAGAGAGAGAGAGAGAGAGAGAGAATGTCAGACAAGGGGTAGAAAATAAGAAGGTTTTAATTTAAAATGGATGAAGTCTTTCCTTCAAAGGGTCCGGGAGAAACGTGGTTGAATCTCTCTCTCTCTCTCTCTCTCTCTCTCTCTCTCTCTCTCTCTTCTCTCTCTTTTGATTCTTTTATCGTTTTTCCCTTGTCTGTTTCCTTCCGTCTCTTTCTTTCTCCTTCTTATTCATTTCTCTCTCTCTCTCTCTCTCTCTCTCTCTCTCTCTCTCTCTCTCTCTCTCTCTCTCTCTCTCTCTCTCTCTCTCTATTGATTTGAAGATTGTTTATGTTAAGAAATGGGATAACTGTAATAACTGAATCTGACCTCTCTCTCTCTCTCTCTCTCTCTCTCTCTCTCTCTCTCTCTCTCTCTCTCTCTCTCTCGTTCCCCTTTCTCTCGCTCTCTCTGTCTATTTCCATTTGCCTTTTCTCTCTCTCTTGATATATCGATTTACCTCTCTCTCTCTCTCTCTCTCTCTCTCTCTCTCTCTCTCTCTCTCTCTCTCTCTCTCCCTGAGACCCAAAGAACAACATTTCTCCCCAAAAAATGGAATAATTATCAACCCATATTCCTCGCAAGCAACTCGGCAAGAACCAAAATAGCTTTTCCATGTTTACATATTTTTGAGCGGCTGAAAAATCTCATTAGATGGAATGGCGGTCTCATTAAAACCCAGAGAGAGAGAGAGAGAGAGAGAGAGAGAGAGAGAGAGAGAGAGAGAGAGACTCAGTTCTTCTTCTTCTTCATCTTCTTCTTCTTCTGGTGCTTTTGAAGCATGGCGAAGCATTAGGAAGCAGCATCGGTGTCGAAATGAGAGGAGAAGCATCTTTTTGCTCTATAAATGTCAGGAGTAGGGGAGGAGGGGGGAGGAGGAGGAGGAGGCAGTGAGATATTTGACGGTTACCAAATGGATGCTTTGAGAGACGTGGGAGGTGGGTTGAGTAATCATCTCTCTCTCTCTCTCTCTCTCTCTCTCTCTCTCTCTCTCTCTCTCTCTCTCTCTCTCTATATATATATATATATATATATATATATATATATATATATATATATATATATATATATATATATATATATATATATATATTATATTTTATATAAATTTATTTTCCATCAAATTTATTCCCTAAACAGTACCATAAAAAAACAATACTTAACTGCACCTGTAATAAACTTATATAAATTAACTATCATTATTTATACTAAATAAAAATTCCAATAAACTTAAAAAAAAACACAAAAAACAATTTTAAACTTCCGCCATCATTATTGCCGAACCGAACTGTGATAAGATTGCGTTCACATGTTTTATTGAGTCTGGATAACCAGTTTACTTTCACTCTCTCTCTCTCTCTCTCTCTCTCTCTCTCTCTCTCTCTCTCTCTCTCTCTCTCTCTCTCTCTCTCTCTCTCTCAATCAATTGCAAATTGCCGGCTCTGTGGGGCGCGGAACTCTGCCCTAAATTTTGCGTATATATATATACGTGGTCATGGTCTTCAATATTTCCTGACGCTGAAACGCTTTGCAGAGGCGTATTTTGCAACCAATAGAGAGAGAGAGAGAGAGAGAGAGAGAGAGAGAGAGAGAGAGAGAGAGAGAGAGAGAGAGAGAGAGATGACAATGCCTCTTAATCAAAATATAAAAAGGTAAATTAGATATTTAACTTATTGCAAATGTCATATCTTGTCAAAATGTTACGATCATTAAGCAAAAATAGTGGTTTTTTTTTTCAGAGAGAGAGAGAGAGAGAGAGAGAGAGAGAGAGAGAGAGAGAGAGAGAGAGAGAGAGAGAGAGAGAGAGAGAAAGGCTAGATGCAATTATATTCCATTTCAAAATTACCAGCAATATCCTTCCATGTGGCAACAGGAACAATTATCCCTTTTCTGAACAGAGAGAGAGAGAGAGAGAGAGAGAGAGAGAGAGAGAGAGAGAGAGAGAGAGAGAGAGAGAGAGAGAGAGAGAGAGAAATTTCTCCCACACTGATATAATATCTTCTTCAGCTAACCCACCATCTCTCACATTAGACTGAATCAACATCTCTCTCGAGACTGATTGCGACATTTTTCATTAGACTGACTCAGTTTCTCATTAGACTGACTCAGTTTCTCATCAGACTGACTCAGTAGACGCCTGAATGGCCCCTCATTTGTCGAATCGCTCTGATATGGATGCCTGGGTTCACACGACAAGTCAAGATTTGCAATGCAGCACAAAGAAGATTTTATTATTATTTTTATTTCTTCTTCTTCTTCTTCTTCTTCTTCTTCTTCTTCTTCTTCTTCTTCTTCTTCTTCTTCTTCTTCTTCTTCTTCTCCTCGAGTTTTAAGGGATTAAGATCCTAAGCCCTTAAAAGGATACTCGTCTTCTGATGAGGGAATTTCCTGCCTGCCAACTCTTTTTCGTCTCTGGAATCCTGGAATCCTGGAATCATTTCTAGGAATCCAGCCAATTTTTCTTAGGAATCCATCTAATTTTGTAATGTTAGGTTTCAGTGAAAATTTATTTAAAATTTTTCCCTTCTTTGTTGGAATCCTGGAATCATTCCTAGGAATCCAGTCAGTTTTTTAATGTTAAATTTTAGTGAAATATCATTTGATCTTTTTCTCTTCTTAACTGGAATCCTGGAATCATTCCTAGGAATACAGCCAATTTTTCATTGTTAGATTTTAGTGAAATATCATTTGAACTTTTTCTCCTCTTAACTGGAATCCTGGAATCATTCTCAGGAATCCGGCCAATTTTTTAATGTTAGGTTTCAGTGAAAATTTATTTAAATTTTTCTCTTATCTGGAATCCTGGAATCATTCCTAGGCATCCACCCAATTTTTCAATGTTAGATTTTAGTGAAACATCATCCAAACTTTTCCTCTTCTTAACTGGAATCCTGGAGTCATTCCCAGGAATCCAGCCAACTTTGCAATGCCAGTTTTTGTCGAAAAATTTATTTAATTTCATCTAAATGCAAATCTGCTTCGTAACATTTTCCTTAATGACTGAACTCACCAGCAAACTGATGACTCCATTCCATGGTGACTGTAAATTCGCATGGAAAACAAAAATGTTTTCCAGGTCAGACGGAACATTTCCAGATAACATTTCCGCCAGTTGTACTTCTCAGAAACATCCCCTTCTATTCTTTCTTTATGCCTTCATTTCCCCTCGCCTGTAATTTGCAGCCATTACAGAATTTATTCTCTCCCTACCTGTAACGTACGTGTACCCTCGTCCTCGATCTCCATTACGCCGCCATCTTGGCAAAAATGAATGATTGTTCACCACTCACTCGTTATTATTCACCCTTTTGCTCTCTCTTTTTTTTTTACGTTTTTTTGTGCGTCTCTTGTTTAAGCTTCTGGAACGGGGCTGTGTAGATGTCCTTGTTTGTAAAGTTTCTGTGTAATTCGTGTTTTCCAGTTTTCCAGTTTGATTTCTCTACTGGAACGAGGCTATGTAGAAGTCCCTGTTTGTATAGTTTCTGTGTAATTCGTTTGTTCCAGTTTTCCAGTTTGATTTCTCTGCTGGAACGAAGCTATGTAGAAGTCCTTGTTTGTATTGATTCTGTGTAATTCGTTTGTTTTCCAGCTTTCCAGTTTTCCAGCTTATTTTCTCTACGATTATCAGAAAAGTCTAACTCGTAATAGGTCTGCTGTCGTTGTTTTTGTCTAATCCACCTGTTCCAGCTTCCACTTTCCAGTTTTCCAGTCTGATTTCTCTATTGTCATCTGAAGAATCTGTTTCTAACTTGTACTGGATTATTCTACAATGTTGGGCCTTCCAGTCCATACGACAGTCGTTTGTTCCTGTGTTATCAATCCCTTCCAGTTTCCAGTTTTCCAGTCTGATTTCGCTTCTGTCATCTGAAAGACCATCTTAAGACCTTTCCAGTTCTCTCCTACATCACCCAAGATGCCGAATCTTCCAGAGAGAAACTAGAGAAGGTCACTGGAAGTCAAGTAAGCTCATCTGACATCTATCTCTGGAATGCCTTCTGGTGCTGGAAAGCAAAATGTTCCTTATCCCAGTTGCTTTTGTGCTTGTTCCAGACGCTTGTTCCTTATCGCAGGTGATTTCAAGCTTGGTGTTTGTGTCTGTGGTTTGTTTGTGATGCTTGTTTGTGACTTTTCCAGGGCTGATCTGCCCAAGGCAAGGAATATACTCGAAGCTGTCAGTCAGGAAGGGGTCCTTCCTCTTTAAGTGAATTAATTAATACGCCAACTAGATTACTTCCCTGCGTGAATATCGCCCTTACACGAGAGAGAGAGAGAGAGAGAGAGAGAGAGAGAGAGAGAGAGAGAGAGAGAGAGAGAGAGAGAGAGAGAGAGAGACGTATCCCCTCGACCCTCCGTCCTCGCGTCGTGATCTTTCAAAATGTTAAACAAACAGAGGAACAAAGTACTAAAATGTACAAGCACTTGGCCTCGTTGCGAAGTGAAGCCTAGGCCGATAGGCAAACAAGACGAAATAATTCCTTTGACAAAAAGATGGATTCACAAACCAGAACCTTTTGTAGACTCACTCTGAACTCTGGAAGCTCTCGTAGATTCACTGTGAACTCCAGAAACTTCCATAGACTCACCGTGAACTCCAGAAGCTCTCGTAGACTCACTGTGAACTCCAGAAGCTTTCATAGACTCACCGTGAACTCCAGAAGCTCTCGTAGACTCACTGTGAACTCCAGAAACTTCCATAGACTCACTGTTAACTCCAGAAACTTACATAGACCCACCGTGAACTCCAGAAGCTTTCATAGACTCACTGTGAACTCCAGAAGCTTTCGTAGACTCACCATAGACTCGCCATGACCTCATACTCCAAATATCTATTCCATTTCTCGGTCCAGGGCCGTTTATAATCCCCTAATCACATTGGTTCCTTCGTCAGTATAGCCACCCCAAAGGAATCAGGGAATCAAGGAATTAGGGAATCAGGGAATCAGGAAATCAAGAAATCACGGTAGACAGAATCTGTCACCCACTAATTATTATTATTATTATTATTATTATTATTATTATTATTATTATTATAATAACTTCAATGCATCCACGAATAAATCCATTCTCTCTCTCTCTCTCTCTCTCTCTCTCTCTCTCTCTCTCTCTCTCTCTCTCTCTCTCTCTCTCTCTCTCTCTCTCTCTCTCTCTCCAATATCGTGACTAAACATTAAGCTCATTTTAATACCACCACCGGAAGTTCGTGGAATCGCAACAACCGCCGGCCCCCAAAAAAAAAAAGCTACGCCCCCTCCCCACCTTCTCTTCCCCTTTAGACCTTGACATAACATAAACGTAATCCGGTAATCCGTGTTATTTGAGGCCTGTCATTATATTTATTCTAGAAAAAATCCCCCTCTGTTATGACAG
This sequence comes from Macrobrachium rosenbergii, assembly GCF_040412425.1. Lineage (NCBI taxonomy): Eukaryota > Metazoa > Arthropoda > Malacostraca > Decapoda > Palaemonidae > Macrobrachium > Macrobrachium rosenbergii. The sequence goes on along the minus strand of NC_089774.1, from coordinate 10,954,530 downwards.
GGAAGTCTGGGCTGTGGGGCTTAGGGTTTTATATTTCTATAAATTTTAGGGCTTCGTATATGTAGATGTAATGGTTTTATATTTCTCTAGATTTTGTTCTTTACAATTCTAGTTGATTTTAGGGCTTAGGGCTTTTTTTTTTTTTTGTATTTTAGGGCCTTGTGTTCTTTAAATTTTAGGACTTCTGATATCTATTAGTTTTAGGGGTGTGGGCTTTATATTTCTTCAAATTTTAGGGCTGTGGGCTGTATATTTATTCAAATTTTAGGGCTTTGGGCTTTATATTCCTTTAGAGTTTAGGGCTTTATATTTTTCTAGATTTTAGGGCTTTATATTTTTCTAGGTTTTAGGGTTTTGTATTTCTCTAGATTTTAGGGCTTAGGGCTCCATCTTTCTATAGGTTTTAGGGCTTAGGGCTCCATATTTCTCTAGATTTTAGGGCTTAGGGCTCCATATTCCTATAGGTTTTAGGGCTTAGGCCTTTATATATCTTTAAATTTTAGGGCTTTGTGTAATTGCTGGTTCTTAAATGTTCGTAATTTTCTAAAATTATTATATAAAATTTCCAACCAAATCTACGTCCTTGAATTGTGTCTTGAATTTTGGGATTTTATGCAAATTTTGGCTCCTGAACAATTGGTTTTATTTTAGATAAATTTAAAAAAGAGAGCCAAATAATGCTGTTGTTAAATTTGTTCATGTATTTTCTAACAGTTATTATAAAATACAAAGAACTAACATTGTCCCCTTCCTGAATATTCACTTTCAAAATACATTTTCTCAGTCATTTTGGCAAATCACAGAACACAAAGGTCCATTGCAGACCTCCACTTAAACCCGTATATCAAAACTACCCTCAATTCATTCTCCTCTTTCAAAAAGCGAGGAACTAAACCATTGATTTACGGAACCACATTCATACGCTCTCACTTCGCAAAGCAGCAATTGAACAGCGATTTAACAGCTGCGATTTAACAGCATTGCATGACGGGGCTTTGTAGGAAGAAGTCATGTGAGTCAGTCTTGAATACGACACGTGAAGGCTGTATAATGAAGGCTTGAAGACTAGACTTGCAGACTTCATTATCAATTTTGTGAGTTGCGAGGCGCCAGTGGTATGTAATGTCGTAGAGGCTAAGTCTTATAATGACATAGTTTTATAATGGTTGATTTTATGTAGATTGTTTCTCTTTGAATTTTGTTGTATATACTTTTATATTTTTTTTTTTTAGTTTTATCCAGTTTATTTTTGGTGGTTTATAGTGCTTTTGTTAGATTTAGAAATTCTCTCTCTCTCTCTCTCTCTCTCTCTCTCTCTCTCTCTCTCTCTCTCTCTCTCTCTCTCTCTTTGTCATTTAATTTTTAACTTTGCAATTTGGTTTAACCTTAGTAATCTAGACAACTTACATTTAGTGAAGGTGCTTTGTTAGCTTTCAAACTCTCTCTCTCTCTCTCTCTCTCTCTCTCTCTCTCTCTCTCTCTCTCTCTCTCTCTCTCTCTCTCTCTCTCTCTCTTTATGTTTAATTTTATCATTTAATTTTTGTTTATCATCAGTAATTCAGAAAACTTACTTATAGTGAAGGTGCTTTGTTAGCTTTCAAACTCTCTCTCTCTCTCTCTCTCTCTCTCTCTCTCTCTCTCTCTCTCTCTCTCTCTCTGTTTTTGTTCAACATTAGCAATCTAAGTTGGGTAGATCGACAGACAGTTTCTGCTAGATCTCTCTCTCTCTCTCTCTCTCTCTCTCTCTCTCTCTCTCTCTCTCTCTCTCTCTCTCTCTCTGGCTAAACGCCCACCAGAAAGGTTCATAAAACCATCGCGAGTAATTAAATGATGCCAGAACATTTATTGATGAAATTCTTCGCATTCCTGACGAGTCGATATAACTAAATCTATATCCAGTTGGGGACCTGTTATTGCAGATTGATGGTGAGGGAGAATGGTGTGTGTGTGTGTGTATATATGTGTATATATACGTATACACATGTATTTATATGTATACATAATACTTTACCTCTTTCTGATATTTTGGACGCGGTTTCGAATCTCGCCAAAGGTATCTGAATTTCTCTATTTGGTCTTCTTAAATAAAGAGAAAAGAAAATAAAAAGATATATATACAGAGAGAGAGAGAGAGAGAGAGAGAGAGAGAGAGAGAGAGAGAGAGAGAGAGAATAAAATATGAAATAAAAAGATTAGAAATTTATTCAGAAATAATACATAAATTTTATATATATATATATATATATATATATATATATATATATATATATATATATATATATATATACACACACACACACATATATATACATATATATATATATATATATATATATATACTGTATATAATATATATCATATTTTAAACACACAAAAACAACAAAACCACAATAGACCAGAAAGATATTATTTACAATTATAATTACCTCGAAAAACCTTTTTCCAATAATATCTATCAATATTCATTTTTTCTCCCGCCTAACAATAGCTTATCTGGGGGCAAAGCCCCCTAATTAACCTGCTGTACATTCACCAGAAACATCATCAAATAATATTTATATTATTTTAATTCTATACATCCATTTTTTTCCCACCAAAGGTCCCTTTGCAAATTGTACTTTGATATTTGAAAAGGGTTTGGATTGTAATGTCTGTTCTCCAAAGGGTTCTATTTTTTTTTTTTTGCCAATGTTTTTAATTGTTTGAATTGTAAAACATTTTTCCCTTTGGAGCCGAACTGTAATGGAATGGAATGAGATGCTTTTTGGTTAATTGTTTTGTGTTTTCTATTAGTTTTTTTTTTTTTGTTTTTTTTTTGATAACTGTGTCATTGTTTTTTTTTTTTGTGGTGGATGTTGTATTCTCTGTCTGTCTGTCTCACTTTCTCTATCTTTTCTCTCATTTTTATATTTAAGATTTATTCTCTCTCTCTCTCTTTTGTGTGTAATATATATATATATATATATATATATATATATATATATATATATATATATATATATATATATATATTATATATATCTCATCTCTATCTCATCTCTTTCTCTCTCTCTCTCTCTCTCTCTCTCTCTCTCTCTCTCTCTCTCTCTCTCTCTCTCTCTCTCTCTATATATATATATATATATATATATATATATATCTATATATATATACATATATATATATATATATCCACTCTAGCCTTGACCCATTAAGATGTCCAACTCCTTCAACTCTGGCCAACTTCTCAATATAAAAAAAAAAAATTCAAAAACAAGAAAAAACCAGATTTAAAAAAAAAACATTAACCTAATTATCATTATCCAAAAAAAAAAAACCCTTCCATACTTAAAACTCAGTCTTGAAAAAACTAAACCCAGGTTCAATTACGAGAAAGGAAAGAACATAGGTGGAAAATTCCCTAAGTAATTACTGAATTACAGTGACATTACTAGTACTGGTAATTACAGTAATGGCCTTGTTGGTAGAGAGAGAGAGAGAGAGAGAGAGAGAGAGTTGAGAAAAAGAGGCACTTATGATAGGTGGAATGCTGTGTGTTCAGATTGACCCAGAGAGAGAGAGAGAGAGAGAGAGAGAGAGAGAGAGAGAGAGTTGAGAAAAAGAGGCACTTATGATAGGTGGAATGCTGTGTTCAGATTGACCTAGAGAGAGAGAGAGTGAGAGAGAGACTAATTAGCATATATCCATATATATATAAATATAAAATATATATATATATATATATATATTATACATACACACACACACCACCATTACTGTATAATAATAAAAAAAATTAATACGTTTACAAGCCTCATTTCCTATATGGCGATTAATTGCTCTGCATCAAACTAATTACCAAAATCAAATTAGCAGTGATTAGTCATAGCCCGAATTCCTACCTAATTATGGCTACCGACTGGCTTACCAGCCTAAACACAAACACACCTACACACCTACACACACCTGATAAAATATATATAGAATTATTTTTATAGACATTTATAGAGCACCATCTCTCTGGCATAGCTGCTAAGCCAATCTGAGTCTTAATGCCTGTTAACCAAAGGGTCTCAGATGAATTTAACTATTTTAGCCTTTTTTTGGACCATGAAACAAACGAGAGTGACCCCCCCCCTCCCCAAACTGGCCCTGGGAGCAGAAGGCCCCCACGGGACAGTGTTCCCCAGATTGGATGGCCCTCTGGGGGGCCAGAGGTGAAATTGGGGAGCATCTAACACGATTAAAGCTAACTGGAGAGAAATGCGGAAGAATGTTTATGGAGATTTCTGGAGGTGAGTGAAATGTTACTCGTGTTTTGGTCGCGTGGGTAAAGTCACTGTGTTAATTGTTGAGGGGCTGGGGGGGGGGGTGTCCTGAGAGGCGTAGGTTCGAATCGTGCCCTGGGTACAGGTGTAATTATGGATAGGATTCTGTATCAAATAAAGCGCGGAGAGATATACGATTGCACAGCTATCAAAAGCAATCAAAAGTATTGCAGAGATAAAACAATTTGAAAAGCAATGATGCTGCGTCGCTCTGAGGGAGGGCGTTTATCTCTCTCTCTCTCTCTCTCTCTCTCTCTCTCTCTCTCTCTCTCTCTTTTCCAACCAATTTCAATATTCAGAAGGGGGAAAAGTACGCATCCAGTCATATAAAGGTCAGAAACTAATCCTCCTCTCTCTCTCTCTCTCTCTCTCTCTCTCTCTCTCTCTCTCTCTCTCTCTCTCTCAGTCTTTCAGTACCATTAAACAAGGTTCACAGCGGTTGGACAAAAGCTATTATCCACATGCAAATCGCTTTCCCGATTCCCATTTTCTATACCTTTTGTCTAATGGCCGGGTAACTCGCTCATTCATACCCTTCCCCGCCATTGTCTCATCTTCCGGGGGAAAGACGGCGAATTGGAAATAATATTGCGTCCTATTACCGCCAGTTGGGGGCCACAATTAGTGGCCTGACTTGTGGCCACAATTACAGCGGTCGGGATTTGTTGTGCGGCCACAATTGGGGGGCGGGAATTGTGCGAGTTGAGGTGACTGCAAGGCTTTGAGGCTCGGGGAAGTTAGGGTGGATGAATGGCTGTGTTATTGTTTTTGGTGTGTATAGTGGCTTTAATTATTAATATCTGGCCATTTTTATATTCTATTTTCTTCTTAGAAGCAATCTGGAAGCTTATATGCGACGATTTTTACTAATAAAGTCTGCAAAGCTTTCAGTCTCAGAAAATCACTTTTTTCTCTCCGCATTTTTTCTCTCCGCCCTCAGATCTTAAAAACGACTGCGGCTAGAGGGCTGCAAATTGGTGTGTTGATCATCCACCCTCCAGTCATCAAACATGCCAAATTACAGCCCTCTAGCTTCAGTAGTTTTTAATTTGTTCAAGGTTAAAGCTAGCCTTAATCGTGCGTTTGGCAACGATATGCGCCAGGCTACCACCGAGCCGTGGTTAAAGTTTCATGGGCCGCGGCTGCTCATACAGCATTACACCGAGACCACCGGAAGATAGAGATCTATTTTCGGTGGCCTTGATCATATAGGCTGTAGCTGCTGTACAGAAAACTTGTCTCTACCAATATTCCGATTCCTTTCACGAGTCTTCCACTTCAGAACAAGTTTGAAAACATGGAAGGGAAGTAATTCCCTCTCTCTCTCTCTCTCTCTCTCTCTCTCTCTCTCTCTCTCTCTCTCTCTCTCTCTCTCTCTCACTTGACAAGACGGAATTGGTCGGGGTATATTCAATTTAAGCCCGGGCGTGACCCAAGGGATCTCCCCAGCTCTCGCGAGTAATTATGGAGTCTATTTCTGCTTCTTTGAAGATTTCGACGAATTCTGGGAGTTATTGCGAAGGATATGAAGGCGGGATATCTAGGATATGAGGGTTGGACGTAGGATTTGGGTAGTAATGTCAGTGTGTGTGTGTATTTTTTTTTATGGTTTTTCAGAGTATAGGACTGCGTTAGATTTATGCTCACTTGAGTGAAAGGTTGTGACTTGCGAAGGGGCTTCTCTCTCTCTCTCTCTCTCTCTCTCTCTCTCTCTCTCTCTCTCTCTCTCTCTCTCTCTCTCGTGAGTTTCGGTCTTTACGAGAACTAGAGAGAGCAGAATTCTCTCTCTCTCTCTCTCTCTCTCTCTCTCTCTCTCTCTCTCTCTCTCTCTCTCTCTCTCTCATGAGTTTCGGTCTAGAGAGAACTAGAGAGAACAGAATTCTCATCTCTCTCTCTCTCTCTCTCTCTCTCTCTCTCTCTCTCTCTCTCTCTCTCTCTCTCTCTCTCTCTATATATATATATATATATATATATATATATATATATATATATATATATATATATATATGCACATATACATATACACACATCATACCAAATGAAATATCTCTGCAAAATCATACGCAGAATTAATACCAGATTTTGCGGGTCGACATCTGAGTAGATTACTGGATTTCGGTCCAACGTGGAAATAAAAATATTTGGCTAAATTTTTTTGGGCGGGCCGCTATTTGGGGGGTTGGGGGGGAAAATAGGTCATGTGTAAATGCCAGAAATGGTCGGAATGGGAGAATAGTTGGTATATGTTTCGTACTTTGAAAGGGAGAGAGAGAGAGAGAGAGAGAGAGAGAGAGAGAGAGAGAGAGAGAGAGAGAGAGAGAGAGAGTATCCTTCGATATATATATAAAACCTTTTGACTGAACAGCAACAAAGTGAAAATAAAATAAAAAAAAAAAAAAAAGGTCGCAGATACTGGTTCGAAATCGAGCAATCAATCAATTCCTTTGATGAAAAATGGAGTGTGTGACACTTGATAAACATCAATCAATCAATCTATCAATCAATCAATGATCAATGACCCTTCAGTCATTCCTCAATCACAGTCAATTCCTTTGATGTGATTCTTCGTCTCTGATTCATTCTGCGAAATGTTGCTGCAAAGTGAATCACGCTACAAAAAGTTCCTACAGAAAGTTGCTACAAAATAATTCGTCACAAAAAGCTTCTGCAAAATGATTCATGCTACAAAAAGTTTCTACAAAATGATTCATGCTACGAAAAGTTTCTACAAAATGATTCATGCAACAAAAAGTTCCTACAAAATAATTCATGCTACAAAATGATTCGTGCTAAAAAATATTGCTACAGAACGCTGCTGCAAAATGATTTATGCTATAAAAACCTTCTACAAAAAGCTCCTACAAAATGATTCATGCTACAAAAATGATTCATGCTACAAAAAGCTGCCACAAAATTCCTCGTGCTCTAAAAATCTTCTACAAAAAGCTACTACAATATGATTCATGCTATAAAAACCTCCTACAAAAAGCTTCTACAAAACGATTCATGCTCCAGAGACTTACCACAAAAAAAACCTCCCACAAAACTCCATCAAATGAGATTGCACTTTGGTTCGACAATCCTCGTGTTACTTTCAATTGCATTCTGTTCTTTTCAATTAAATTTTCACTTTTGATTATTCAGGAGATTCTGAGAATGAAACAGTGAAAGGCAATCAGACATATTGGATTGGGGATTAGAGATAATCCTGGATTCGAATCTTAATTGAAAAAAAAGACATTTTAAAGTTGTATGCAACAGTTTTGCCAACAGATTAAAATTGCAATTTTCTTTCTGTTTTTATCTGAAGGCCGTCGGTGTGGGCAACTTTCTGTGCTTATTTGACCCAGGTATTTAGTGAATGTAGAATCACTTTTGCTATCTCTAGTTTCCAAACTTGTCAAAACTGGAAACTGGTTTTGTTCTGCACCAAAATCTAATATACAGTTTGAATTAGCTTCTAAGTTAAAATTTTATTTTTTTATATACACAGCTAACACAGAGTTGGACGCCTGGCTTTAATCTGTCCCAATTGACCCAGAACATGATTATGAATTATATTTTTTGCCGATTTGAAATGTACATATATCTATGTATATATTATATATATACTTCAATTCGTGACAGCAAAAATCCCCATCTAGCAAAATCAAAATTAAAAATATCCAATACGTAACGCCAGTCCAAGACATATAATATATAATAAATATATAATATATATGATAAATATACAATATACCTCAAACCAACAGACCTAAATTATTAAATCAGCCTCGGACGAAAGAGAATAATATAAATCTCTGTTTGGAATACTCTGGTTTGATTGCCGTTAGATAAATTAGTCAGAATATCTACAAGCCTGAGGCGGACTACGTCAATAGCCATTAAATATTCCTGCTGATACGACGGACAGGATCTGATTTGGGCCTTTCAGGGACAGGAGATTGCTGGCAGGGTATTGAGAGAGAGAGAGAGAGAGAGAGAGAGAGAGAGAGAGAGAGAGATGAATAAGAATGAATTGTATATCAGTGGCTTTTAATATACAATAATGAATAAGATTCTAAGATTCAGAATCTAGAGAATCGTATCAGACAAGTATTTTCCAGGTAATCTAGTTCAAGTTTTGCTATTTCTTGTCGGAATACAATCTTTAAATCTCTATTTTATCAATTTTATTGTATATTTTATGTCGAAATATAAGCTTGAATATTTATTTTATCAGTTGGTTCAATATTTTTATAATGAGAGATTTTGATGTCATCTCAGATTGGGTGATTTCTGAGGCAAAATCCCCATTTCTCTCAGTTGCCTCCAGTTGATTTTCAGCCTCAGTCGTCAAAAACGAGCAACCACACTGGTAAATGATACATCGAAATCACATCAACACGTTTATTGAATGCCAGCGGTGATATATAACACATTCGTCCAGTGATACATGATTATTTTTCATATATGAGAAACAGATTTATCACAAAAAAAGTTATTTTATTTTTTTTTAAAAATTGACAACTTTTTTTTTTGCGTTCGTGGGTTTCGTTCAGTCACGAATTTCCACGAAAGCTGAGCTTTGAACACGAATATTTTTCGTAGAGGCCCCCTTTTTTCTTCAAAAGTGATATATTTCTACAAAGCCTCTAAAGTCTGGAAACGGGAAAGCGTAAGTTTTAAAACTTGGGTTTTCTTTGGTGAGCCAAAATATTAGCTGATGTACAAAGATATAAAAATTGTTGGAATGTTTTCAAATGCTTACAAACAGTCTGAGACATAACAAGTTTTCTGAAAGCTTAAATTATGCATTTTTTTTTCTTTGATTTTCCAAAATGTTTTTGCGTCGTGAAAACTGTTTATTTTGTCTAAAATAACTGTTTTTTTATATATAAACTTTTTCTTCTTTAAAAGAACTGTTTTTTATATAAACTGTTTATTGTCTTTAAAAGAACTATTTTTTTTATTTAAACTGTTTATTGTCTTTAAAAGAACTATTTTTTATATATAAACTGTTTCCCATTCTTAAAACGCAAAGCATTCCCACCAATTCCAAACCTGGAATCCAGGAATCCTCACACGTCATAACGGTTCTATCCTTTATTCCCAAATCCCAAGAAACTCATACATCGACGAAAAACTGTCCGAGGGAGATATGGAAATCCGTGGAACAACCGTTGTTTTTATTCAAAGCTTTGGGGGAAACTCCGGTTTTCACTTTTCTATGGAACAAGTGACGTTTTTGAAGCTCACAGAATCTTTAGAAATATTATTTTTGTTTTCTATAGTCTTCCCTTTTCCAATGGCGTGAATTATTGTTTGTTTCATTTCGATTAAATAAGTTTTATGTGTTCAAGGTAATTTTATCATTTTTTTTATTTATGTTTATAAAACAAAATTCATCTCTGCAAACACTCAAAAAACAGCACGTATTTATTTATCAAAATGAATAATAATAATAATAATAATAATAATAATAATAATAATAATAATAATAATAATAATAATAATATAATCAATTATCATAATGTTTCATTATTTTTCGAAATCTCTCGTATTTTGAATTTCTTTGGTCAGTAATAAGCATATTTGGGACTGCAGTTCTATATGAGAATCATTGATTCTCCAATGAGCACATTTTGGAGTAGAGAATCATTGATTACCCAATGAGCACATTTTGGAGTAGAGAATCTTTGATTCCCCAATGAGCACATTTTGGAGTAGAGAATCATTGATTCTCCAACGAGCACATTTCTGGGTGTAATCTTGACGAGAATCATTGATATTTTTTATAATTAGCACATTTTTAGGCCAGTTCTTTATGAGAATCATTGTTTTTTTTCCAGTGAGCACATTTATGGGTCTATTTCTTTAAGAGAATAGTTGATTTTTTCCAGTGAGCACATTTTTTAGGCCAGTTCTTTATGAGAATCATTGTTTTTTTTCCAGTGAGCACATTTTTGGGTCTACTTCTTTATGAGAATCATTTTTTTTCAGTGAGTACATTTTTAGGCCAGTTCTTTATGAGAATCATTTTTTTTCCAATGAACACATTTTTAATCTAATTCTTGACGAGAATCATTGATTTTTTCCAACGAGCACATTTTTGGGTCAATTTCTTTATGAGAATCATTGTTTTTTTTCAGTGAGCACATTTTTGGGTCTATTTCTTTAAGAGAATCATTGTTTTTTTCCAATGAGCACATTTTTGGATCCATTTCTTTATGAGAATCATTAATATTCCAATGAGCACATTTTTAGTCTAATTCTTGACGAGAATCATTGATTTTTTCCAATGAGCACATTTTTGGGCCTATTTCTTTAAGAGAATAATTTTTTTTTCCAGTAAGCACATTTTTGGTTGTATTTCTTTATGAGAATCATTGTTTTTTTCAATGAGCACATTTTTGCGTCTATTTCTTTATGAGAATCATTGTTTTTTTTCAATGAGCACATTTTTTTAGGCCAGTTCTTTATGAGAATAATTTTTTTTCCAATGAACACATTTTTAGTCTAATTCTTGACGAGAATCATTGGTTTTTTTCCAATGAGCACATATATGAACGTAATTTTATATGACAACATTGATAATCCAGTGAGGACACTTTTTTAGTCTAATCCTTGACGAGAGTCATTGATTTTTTTAATGAGCACTTTTCTGAGTCTCGAGAATCATTGATTTTCGATTGAGCACATTTCTGAGTCTAATCCTTGAAGAGAATCATTGATTTTTTGTCAGTGAGCATTTTTTTTAGTCTCGAGGATCATTGATTCTCCAGTTGGCTCATTTCTGAGTCAGATTCTTGATAAGAATCAGTGACTTTACAATGAGCACAATTTCTGAGTCTGATTCTTGTCGAGAATCATTGGTTTCCCGCAAGAATCATATTTTTTGAGCCTCTCAAAACATCTAGCAAGCTTCCAGAATCCATCATGTCTTCGTTTCCAGAGGACTGAGCGCTGGTTTCTGGGCCGCCTTCAAAGGCAGGCCGTTCTTGTTTGATCTACAAACAAGGCAATTTAAAATCTTATTTCTACCGTAGAGGGCGACTGTAAGAGAGCAATCGCTCTGTAGAAGTCTTCCAGGCGCGGCGGTCGCCTCCGTTCCAGTCGCTGGAACGCTTTCTGGAACGCTTTCTGGCAAGCCTTTGAGGTACTTCTGGAAGGTCTTTGGCGTGTCACCTTCTGGAAGGTCTCTGAGAGGCTGAGGGCCATTTTTGGCAAATACCTCGGCCCGTCCGTTCACCTCAGTTCCAGCTGTTTCTGGAACGCTTTCCGGAACGCCTTTGAGGTGCCTCTGGAACCTTTTCAGCGGCCTGCCTTCTGGAAAGCCTCTGGTGCTCTGAGGACCAATTTCGTCAAACGACCTGGCCCTCTTCTTCCTCTTTGATCTGGAAAGCTTACGAAGTCTGCTCTTCGCAGTCTCTTCCTGAGCCTGGAAGCCTGGGTTCCAGCCCCCAGAGGCCTGGAATTCCAGGGGGATGTGGACGAATATGAAAGCGAAGATGACGATGGCTAAGATCCCGTGCAGTGAAGGGGGGTCTGTCAACATGGCCGCTCCAGTTTGCATGGCTGCTGGGTGTTCGTCTGAAAGATTTGAAGAAGAATTATTTATAGTTACTGACTGAATTAGACCTCTTATTTCGTTATTCCAGTATTAACTCCTTTTATTCTTTCTAGTTCCTTCCTTCCTATATATGAGATAGTGGGGATAATAGCTTAAGTAGGATATATATTGGTTTGAAACCTCAAGTTGGATTCCAGGGAAGATTTGAAATGTAGGCCTATTCTATACCAGGAAATTGGATTGGTTAGGAATCTGGAGTCAATTCAACGAATTTACAATGTATTTATCAACTGGACGGTATCCTGGAGGATTAAATTAGTGATATTTACCATCTAGACTCCCCAAAATGTTTTACAGACTCATCAGCACTTTGTAATGAAAATGTTTGTCTTAATTTGTTAACTGAACTCAAATGTTTTTAGGTAACGTCTTATAAAACTCTGCAAAATGTTATTACCGAAATATAGAAGATATCTTCATTTTGCTTAGATTAAGGCGGCCTTATACCAACACAGACTCTTGTCCTAAGTGTGGTAAGGTGTGAGAGGGGCTTTGAGGCCTGGTATAGCCCTCAGGTTCCTGTCTTGACCGACAGGGAGGCTTAATACTCCCCAGTTGGGAAAGGCCTAACTTTAATTACTGATAAAAGACTGTTCGATTCAAATTCGATTATTGTGATATAAAATGAATTCTCCCGAATAAGAATGAATAAACGGCGAGACTATGTTCAAATCCTGGTTTGAGGAATTAATTTTAATCTTAAAAATCGAAGGTAAAGTCTATAGAGCGTTCGTTTCAATGGAAATGTGAAGACACGTTTTCGTCCAAGTGTAGTACAAGAGTAAAACTGGTTGTTATATCAACGTCCAGCTATTGAAACAGATTGAAAGGACACCTTTTATGTGTCCAAAAGGGAGAAGAGGGGAGAGAGAGAGAGAAAGAGAGAGAGAGAGAGAGAGAGAGAGAGAGAGAGAGAGAGAGAGAGAGAGAGAGAGAGAGAGAGAGATTAAATATCAGTTAGTTACAAGTCTTGGGAGAGGGCTGTTCATTTGTAAAAATAGTTAACTTTAATACATTATTAATATAGAAGCATAAAAATACAGATATTATTTCAAGAAAGAAAGGTTGTCCTGTAAAAAATTTTCCAAACTCTTGATTAAAAATATACAGATAAAAATATTGAATATAATTAAATATATGAACAGAAAATCATATAGATTTAAAACTAGTTTGCCTATAGTTTTGTAGCAGAGGTTAAAAGAAAGTTGAAGAATATTTAACAAGAAGTCTCAGCTAGAATTGAGAACCAAGTCATGGTTGAAATATCAAATGCAAGTTCCCCGAATGGTTGTGAACCCCTTGGAATGTAGAAAAACCTAATCCCTACCATTGAGGACATGCAGAATCGTAGTGGCTGCAGGGAGATTTGAAGGGAGGCAAGTGTAGTTTCCCTCGTCGGATGACACGGCATCCGTGATCTCCAGAGACGACGTGATGCTCATCTCCGCCCCCTTCTCGCCCTTCTTGGAGACGGAGAACTTGACTCTCGGGTGGTCGTACTCGAGAAGCCTCTGCCCCGAGTGGTACCAGAAGATGTAGTCCGGCAGTTGGACCGTCGAGCTGACTACGCACTCCATTGTGGCAGTCGAACCTTTGCGGACGTACTTGTCCACTGCTCCGACGACCTCGACTTGTGGCACTGAGAAGGAAAGGAGGAGTCTGTGTACGAAGGATTTGTTCTCAACATGTTTGTGACATGTATTCAACATGTTGCCAGTATGTTTGTAACATGTATGTGACATGTATTCAACATGTTGCCAGTATGTTTGTAACATGTATGTGACGTATTCATCATGTTGCCAGTATGTTTAACATGTATGTGACATGTATTCAACATGTTGACAAGATGTTTGTAACATGTATGTGACATGTTACCAACATGTTTTTACAACATGTTTTAGTGTAGTGTGGATGCATAAGGATAAGTTCTTTCCAAAGATATCAACAAGAAAATTAAACTAGAACCTAACTTGTTGTCAGAATGTGTGTGATATGTATGTAAAATGTTGCCAACATGTGTTTACATCAGTTTTTTGTAGTGTGGATGAAATAAGTTACTGTTTTATTTACAACATGTTTGTGATATGTATGCAATAAGTTGCTGACATGTTTTTACAACACATCTGTGGCATGCATGGATAAGTTGCAGATATGTTTGCAGCATATTTGTGATATGTATACAATAAGTTTCAGACATGTTTACAAGATGTCTGTGATATATATTCTGTAAGTTTAAGACGTGTTTACAACATATTTAACATAAACCCTCACATGAGCAACTAGATCTTTTGTGTGTATACATGTTAGTGACATGTATGCAATAAGTTGCAGACACGCCTCACAATAACAAATCCTTCCCAAAAACATAAACCTACAAACAAGCAACTTGACCTGTGACCTTACCTATGACATTGAGGTGGACAAGCATGGACATTTTGGGCTCTGTGGAAATCTGGCACTCGTAGGTGCCGGCGTCCCTCTCCTGCACGTACTTGATGACCAGGGTCCAGGTCTCCGTGTCTGGGATGTAGTGTACGGAGAGCCTCTCGTCCCTGACGAAGGTGTACCTGTCCACCGTCAGGATGTCTGCGTCCCTCTGTCGAACCCAGGAGACCTGGGGAGGAAGTGAGGAAGGTGAGAAAGTGAGGTTATGGGTGATTTAGCTATCTCACTTTCTTGCTGCTTCTATTTGAGTTTCCCTCCATCTTTATGGAAAGATTTGGCAGAAGTTAGAAGCAGTGAGACTTTGACAATGATTCATGCCCCTAATAGACTAGTTTTGCCCCACTTTTATACACTTTTGCCAACAATTTAGACCTCTGGTGGCTTAGTTTGACCATTTTACCCCACATTAGTTTAATTTTCTTTTATATTAAGAACCCCATGACTGTTGTTCGAGTTATACAGCTGTATCACAGCAGTCACATGCCAAAATCAGGTAGTATCCTCAACCAAGTATCCTTTCAGACGATTAAATATACATATATTGACTTCCACCTCTCACCGATTTATCTCCGAGCTGTTTGACCGAGCAGGGCAGGTAAGCGATGGTGTTTTGGTGGACTGTGATATTCTGGGGCTTTGGGGAAGGGAAGTAAGGGCCTGTATAGAGCCCTGTGCCGGATTTGGCCTTCACTAAGACACAGCCTGTAAGGAAGACCAATCAGTTTCAGTTAATTACATTAAGTATCTGTTCTGGAACTGAATTTAGGCTTCACTAAAACACAGCCTGTAAGGAAGACCAATCAGTTTCAGTTAACCACATTAAGTTTCTGTTCTGGAACTGAATTTAGGCTTCACTGAGACACAACTTAGGTAAACAAACAGTTGCAGTTAATATTATTCAATATCTTCCTGGGATTAAACTGGGCCTCCAGTAGTACATAACCTGGAAGGAAAATATAGAATTGCATTTAATATAATTCAGTTTCTGCTTTGGGACTGAACCCTGGGCTTCTCTGGTGAGAGACAAGGTCCCTGCCAACTTAACCACTTTAGAACCAGGGTACTGACACTGACTGGTATATACCAGGGGTGCAGCCTGCCCAAGTAACACCTCAGGTTTAAGAACACAGGTTCCATCTGCTTTTTGGGGGCCTGGGTTTGGTCCCAAATTGGGGTAGAATATTTTTCTTTTTATCAAGAACTAACACTACTGCTTCAATATTATTATTATTATTATTATTATTATTATTATTATTATTATTATTATTATTATTATTATTACCCAAACAGATAAGTTATCAAAATGACATTAAGGTTAATTTGTCATTAAATGAGATGAATAAAAATTAATAAAACTGTGAAATAAGTTATTGAATAATGTAAATATAATAAATATAAGTAGAATTATCATCAATATCATTATCACTATCACTGAAAAACATTGTAAAAACTGACGGAAGGGTGGAACTGACATTATTAAACATTATACCATAAATAATAATTATTGGGAAAAAAATTAATGAGGTAAAATATTAAAAATATGTCAGTTTATGGCAAAGTTGGAATTCACATTATATTGAAAAGTCTATTAAGAAAATAATGTTAAAAAATAGACACACACTTGAAAAACTGAGTTAGGACAAAATTAAGGCAAATCTAACATCATATAAAATAGAAAAAATTCAATGTTTGAGAATTAAAAGTTTGTGAAATAAATTTTGGGAACAAATGTATGATACACTTACCAACAGCCATTGAGAATACAACATAATGTATCCAGATGTCAGACATTGTTGTATTTTTTCTTGTACTTATTAATTTCCATAAATGAATTAATATTAATTTTTTAATGTTTGGTTTCCATTTTCAATTTTTATAATTTTTCTATTTGTTTTTTTAGTTTATGCTAATTTTATCACTTATTTCAAGAACTTAATTCATGATTTATCAATTCATGTACGCATTATTTTTGAATTGTTATTTTCAATGGGCTTTTTTCATTCCATTATATTTTTTTCAGTTGACAAAAACGTAATCGACTCGAAAATGTATGTGTTAATCCCGTAGACTTTTATATCATTTCCAAAATTTTCACAAATTAAATCATATTTCTCAATCAATTTGAATCACTTTTCCTTTTTTAATTCTTTCAAAAACTTCTACAATGATTCAGTCATTATCAGATCATGTCGTCACCTCACTATGCATCATCATTTTAAATAGAATGCGAATTTTCACGTGATTTTTTTAAAACAATCACCACCTCATTATACTTTAAGCTTCATTATAAACATTCATGATAAAATCTGAGTCACTTTTAACTCTGAAAATATTCATTTGTACATCCTTTCATTGTCTTATTCATTTAATTCATTTTATTTATTAATATTCACGTAATTATTCATCTTCCATATTAAAATTCACGTGATTATTCCTTTCCCATATTAAAATTCACGTGATTATTCCTTTCCCATATTAAAATTCACGTGCTTATTTAATTTCTACATCAAAATTCACGTGATTGTTAATTTCCATCTCAATTCAAGTGATTATAAATTTTTCCTATTAAAATCCACGTAATTATTCATTTTCCATATTAAAATTCACGTAATTATTCACTTTCCCTATTCCAGTTCACGAATTATTCATTTTCCACCACGTAATTATTAATTTTTCATATTAACATTCACGCAATTATTCATTTTCCATATTAACATTCACGTATTTACTCATGTTCCATACTTCAATCCATGTAATTAATAACTTTCCTTATGAAAATTCACACGATCATTAATTTTCCATATAAAAATTCACGTAATTATTCATTTTCCAAATTTCAGTCCACGTAATTATTCATTTTCCATTTTTCAATCCACGTAATTATTCATTTTCCATTTTTCAATCCACGTAATTATTCATGTTCCATATTTCAGCTCACGTAATTATTCACTTTCCTTATTATAATTCACTTAATTATTCATTTTATTTTTTTCTAATTCACGTAATCATTCATTTTCCATTTTTTCAATAATTATTCATTTCCTTCTGACTGATCCAGAATCTCGTAACTGACTATTGCTGACTCTTGCACAAAACTTTCTGGGATAAGTTATAGACTTTTATAGATTTTCATATAGATTTTTCTCTCTGGCGACACACTGAGGTTCCTCTAATATCACAGATGTTCTGGGAGGTAGGGACACACAGTGTCTACAAAAATAAAAATTAAAGATTTTAGGTAAAAAGGATAATTGATTGTTTTAAGTCAAGGTCAATTGGATAGGTCTAAAAATAAAATATTTCCAAACCCTCGACCTTTTGAAAATAAAAGATCATTTCTGTCCTAACCTTCTGCTCTCTCTCTCTCTCTCTCTCTCTCTCTCTCTCTCTCTCTCTCTCTCTCTCTCTCTCTCTCTCTCTCTCTCTCTCTTCCACAGACTCTTCTCCCCATCCAAAATCCTTTTTCAATAACCTTTCTGCCTTCCCCACTTGCTGCTAACTTCATCATGCATTCCTCTCTCTCTCTCTCTCTCTCTCTCTCTCTCTCTCTCTCTCTCTCTCTCTCTCTGTGACGAGAGTAAATCAATATCCCATTAGTGGAGAGGCTTTCATTTAACATGCAGAAATGTTCTTGACCCTTTGAAACCTTGCATGAATATTTTGCAAGCCGTCACAAAAGCACTGGTCGCAAAGAACACTCGAGAGAGAGAGAGAGAGAGAGAGAGAGAGAGAGAGAGAAGAGAGAGAGAGAGAGAGAGAGAGAGAGAGAGAGAGAGAGAGGTGTTTCCTTAATAGGAGCGTGGGCTTAGACAAATTTGCACGCGAGATGGATATTTTGCCAAAAAAAAGATTTCAAAGGGAAATTTCTTTCCGGATTCGGTTCAGTTGGAGACTATAGGTGGTGGGGTTTAAAATCTAAGATCAAAAGTCATGTAATAGATCAATTGCTTTGTAGAAAAATGTTTCTAATACATATATAAAAATGGTAAAGAATTTCAGTTTGATCTCAGGCTTCGAGAGAACACACACATACATACACACACACACACACACACACACACACACACACACACATATATATATATATATATATATATATATATATATATATATATATATATATATATATATATATATATATATATATATATATATGATCAATGACACTCGGGAAAAAATAGTATAAACGAATTTGATCAAAATATATTAATAAATATTTTGATACATTTACAGAAACTTATATATATACCTCGGAATTAGGAAAAAGATTTATGACATTTTTTATGTATATATATTGATCAATGAAACTCAGAAAAAAATAATATAAACAAATTTGATCAAAATATATTAGTAATATTTTGATACATTTACAGAAACTTGAACACATACTCCAGAATTAAGAGAAAAATTATGACAATAAATTAATTCTTTGTGTTTATTGCCACTCAGAATTCTACCCACTCGAACTAGCAACAAGTCCATCACAAGATTTATGACAAAAAATTTATCCATAAATTTTATTGTCACTCAGAATTCTGCCCATTCAAACTAGCAACACGTCCAACGCATAATAGAACCTATTTCAGTATAATTCGAGATGAACATAAAAACCATTGCTTAATGGGCGCAAATTCCGGTCAAACTTGATGTTTCCCAAATTTCCAAGAAATTTACCCATTTCAGAAAACAGTCACTTCTCGCTCCGGAGACCAAAAAAAAAAAAAAAAAAAATAAAAAAAAGATAGAGTGAAATGAATTAACCAACCGTTAAAATGGATTGGAGTCACCCCCGTTTGGTGTGTGAATTTCGAACGTTCGACGGTGAGAGGAAGTGAAAGTAAGAGAGAGAGAGGAACGGACGAGAGAGAAAGCTAAATGGAGAGAGGAAGAGAGAGAGGGAGAGAATGGATAGGTTGAGGAATTTTGAGATGACTTGGGGATGATTCTGGAGTGAGCAAACGAGAGAGGAATATGAATAAGTACAGTGAAAGTGAGAGAGAGAACGAGAGAGAAAGCTAAATGGATTGAGAAAGAGAGAAAGTATAGGTTGAAGGATGTTCGAGATGATTCAGGAACAATTTCAGACTGACAGCAAACAGGATAAATATATAGAAATAAATAATCGCAATTAGCCTTCAAGCAGAATCAACAAACAACACAATAACTAATATAAAACACAAACAACAAAGTACTAAAAAAAACAACAGGAAAAAACAACTCTGTTAGGCCACAATAACCCACCACCCGCGAGATACGACCCCACAGGCATACATTAGTGTCAAATAAACACCCACAAAAAAAAACTGCAAAAAAATAAAAAATAAAACTTCAAAAAGGGAGGAAAAATCTTACTCACTCCCAAATAGTGTATGAATATATGGCGACATCCAGACACTCATATGCGTCCGTTGCTGAGTATTGTAGGAGAGAGAGAGAGAGAGAGAGAGAGAGAGAGAGAGAGAGAGAGAGAGAGAGAGAGAGAGAGAGATTGAGGGCGAGAATAAATATAAGTAAAAATGTATGAAGGAAAATGAATTTTGTGAAGGACAAATGCTTGAGAGGAAATAAATTACATGAGAGGAAATGAATGGCATGGAAAAGCTGGAAGTTCCAGGCCTTTATCAAGTTCAATGAATGACCAGAAAAGGCTAGAGCTTCCAGGCCTATATGGATCTATGAATAATAAAATGCCTGAGTTCCCATACCAGGATCTGGAACGTGGATTCATTCTAAAAAGCTTCCAGCTTACTGGCCTGGAACTTCCAGACTTATATGGACCTTTGAATACTGAATTGTCTGGGTTTCCATGCCAGGATCTGGAACGTGGAATCATTCTAAAAAGCTTCCAGCTTCCAGGCCTGGAACTTCCAGACCTATATGGATCTATGAATACTGAAATGTCTGGGTTTTCATGCCAGGATCTGGAACGTGGATTCATTCCAAAATCTTCCAGTTTCCAGAACTAGAATGATTCCCCATGACCGCTTTTTCCAGGCCTGTTCCAGATCTCTGGAAACCTAAAAAAAAAAAGAACTTCCAGTTTCCAGGCCTGGATTCACAACAACAAACAAATACAAAATTCTGTAGCTACCAGAACTGTATTTGGAGCAGTGAATCGCTCCAGTAGCTGTATTTTCCAGGACTGGAGCGGGAATCAATCTTTCCAGGAGGCTGGAGTTTCCAGACCCGAATCTGAATGGAAAGTGATTAGCTAAAGGACTGATCACTAATTATTAGTAGTCAGTAAACGTATGATTAATGTAGGAGGCAATTAAACATGGACAGAGAGACAGATAGATTAGAGAGATAGAGACAGAGAGACAGATAGAGAGAGAGAGAGAGAGACAGACAGATTGAGAGATAGAGGCAGACTAAAGAAAGTTCTAAGAAACAAACACAGACCACTAAAGAAAGTTCTAAGAAACAAACACAAACACAAACAGATTAAAGAAAGTTCTAAGAAACAAACCAACACAAACACACTAAAGAAAGTTCTAAGAAACAAACAAACACAAACACACTAAAGAAAGTTCTAAGAAACAAACACAAACACACTGAAGAAAGTCCTAAGAAACAAACACACTAAGGAAAGCTTCCTTTGGCAGACCAAAACTCACTCATAAATTCACCTAAGAAACAAACACACAAACAAACTTCTCAAAAGTGGATATTTGCATAATAAAAAGATAAGAATAAGAAGGAGAATTAAAACACAAAGTAGAAGTGAGGGAGTGAAGGATATTAGAGAGAGAGAGAGAGAGAGAGAGAGAGAGAGAGAGAGAGAGAGAGAGAGAGAGAGAGAGAGAGAGAGAAAGTTTGGAAAGTAATCTGTGGACGGGAGGGAATAATATTCCCTAATATTAGAGGAAACCTGGTATAACATGAGGGCAATTTTCCCTCGCCAAACGTTTGCGGGTTTCCAAAATTAATGATGGTTTGTGCGTGTGTTTGTGTGTGTGTGTATGTGTTGAGTGTGTGTGTGTGTGTGTATGTTGAGTATGTGTATGTGTTGTATGTGTGTGTGTGTGCACGTCCATAACGCCTCCTTTCCCTTCGAAAGATCCCTAAAGACCGAGACACAGAATTTAATAAGGAGAGAGAAGACAGGACCTGTCGCTTTTATAAACTCTTATTACTTATTTCCACTTATTTGGGCCCCGAGAGACACTTATTTAAGAGCTGACAGTGTCAGCCCGGCTGCCAGGAGTCTCTCTCTCTCTCTCTCTCTCTCTCTCTCTCTCTCTCTCTCTCTCTCTCTCTCTCTGCCAAAAAATGTCTTCTTTTTTTTTTTAACATTTTGGTGTCGTGTAAAGATATTTTTGTTTGAGTTAATGAGGTGATGTATGTGTATGTGAGAGAGAGAGACACATACAGAGAGAGAGAGAGAGAGAGAGAGAGAGAGAGAGAGAGAGAGAGAGAGAGGGTAACCTAAGTTGGCAACGTCATTTTCTGGAAGAAATCCAATATCATTAGCCCAGTATGTAGAACCATATATATATACGTAGAAC
>NC_089774.1:10925158-10927658 GCF_040412425.1 Macrobrachium rosenbergii | reverse complement strand
AAATAACACAATAAAAATAACCCACAATCACAATTTTATAACTAAATACCAGGCCAATATGGCTGGCAGAACCAAGCCCACCTAAATAATAATTTCACGTTAATTAAATATAAATATATAAACCTATCGTAGTGGGTTCTCCCACTACCAACCACCTCCCTCTCCCTCTCTCTCCCCCCTACGATAATTGAGTGTATTTCCCCACTTCAAAAGGAGAGCTTTATTGAATGGAGGGGAGGAAAAAATGGATTGGTTATTTTTTTTGTATTTTTTTTCAAAATGCATTTGTGGCTTATGTCAGCTTCATGCTATGTATACCTTTTATGATATTGAAAAAAAGCTTTTTATTATATATATATATATATATATATATATATATATATATATATATATATATATATATATATATATATATATATATATATATTATATATATATTTGTGTCAATTCAAATATTTTAAAAGTGGTTTCTTAAACTGTATATAGTATATTTAATGAAATATTAAAAATCGGTTTGTTAAATATACATAGATGTATTTGTGTATATAATGTGTATATGTATACATATATATATTATATATACATACATACATAAATAAATACATCATACATAAACAATCAATTATTCCTAAGTCCATAACTCACCATTACTATAATGCAACATAAAATAAGCCCCATTCAGAAACCAATTACGACAGATAAAGTGGAGTTCAATTCACAAACAATTCCTATGCAGTCTACACCTCTTAGGTAACCGCATGACGTCATCAAGTCGAATGACGCAGGTAAATAGCCTTGAACGACCTAATTAGCTCACCTGAGCCGTTCAGTTTGTTATGTTTAGTCTCCTTGATGAGTTGTGGCGTCGTACAGAGCCTAAAGTTATATTAAAAAGGTTTCATTAGCTGATATTAATTATTTTCGAATCTGGGTGAGGTTAGAATTGGCCTATTGTGACGATGCTAAGATGGGCTTAAAAATTTAATGTTTTCGTTTATATTTCAGGGAAGAAAGGCCGTAGGCTTTGGCTCAAAACTTTCCCGCACAGGTGTGTGGATGTAATTATGTAATAAAATTGTAAGTAGGGTTAATTAACTCGTTAAATACTGTAACTGACCCAGCTTTGATAAAGGGAAAATCAAAAGTTTAGGTTATTTATCCTAACAATTTTTTTTAGCAAGCATCATTCTTGGCAAAACTACACATTTTGAAGACTCTGCTGCTATTGCTGCTGTGATGCTGCTGCTGTGATGCTGTGCTTCTTCAAAGCAGCATCTAAAGAGAGAGAGAAAGAGAGAGAGAGAGAGAGAGAAGGAGAGAGTCTAAGAACCTCATCTTTATAATGATACTGTTGGCATCTTCATAGCAGAGGAAGAATATAACTTCCTTTGAGAGAGAGAGAGAGAGAGAGAGAGAGAGAGAGAGAGAGAGAGAGAGAGAGAGAGAGAGAGAGAGAGAAATCTTTCTCAGGATATTCAGAAGAAAACTCACCTTTTATCGTCAATTTTTCCCAGGGAGGTCTTAAAAGAATTCAGCGCAGTCATACATATGACCCTGTTTTTTGGGAGACGCTTATCCAGCGTGAAGAATTTCTCCTTTCGTTTGCTCTGGGGAGAGAGAGAGAGAGAGAGAGAGAGAGAGAGAGAGAGAGAGAGAGAGAGAGAGAGAGAGAGAGAGAGAGAGAGATTCTTTCCTTGCCTACTGTATTGTTGCTTTAATTTCTGAGAGAGAGATAAAAAGAAAGAGAGAGAGAGAGAGAGAGAGAGAGAGAGAGAGAGAGAGTGTAAATAATTATTTACCTTCATATATACTGTTGTACCAATCCATCCTAATAAAATAATAATAATAATAATAATAATAATAATAATAATAATAATAATAATAATAATAATAATAATAAATGCATTTTGAAACAGAATTTAAGTGGCTCTAATAAAAACATAATTGGGAAACGTTGCCAAAAATGTACATATTACTTTAGGAAGTAATTTTTATCAATCATGAATTACTTTTATACTGATTAAGCAATTTGCCATTAGCCATCTGACTGGTTTACCCAGGTACTAGGGTGGGTGGAGATGAGGATAAGAATAATCATATATATGTAGAAAATAAAATTAGTTTTTAAAATTGAATACTGTAACTGATTTAGGATACTGGGAAGACAAGAAAAAAATTATTATACATCTATTAAAAGGAAATGATGTTTTGTGATCAAATTCTGTAACTAATTCTGGATATATATATAAAATATATATATATATATATATATATATATATATATATATATATATATATATATATATATATATATATATATGTGTGTGTGTGTGTGTGTTTAAAAGAAAATTAGATTCTGAAATCCTATACTGTAACTGATTCAGGGAATACAGAAGAGTTACAACACAAATAAAAACAGATAGAAAATATCGCCGCTGTGGAGAACAGGACATTTCTACCCAGAAAAAAAAAATTCCATTGCAGAAAAAATAAAAAAATT
>NC_089774.1:10882658-10922658 GCF_040412425.1 Macrobrachium rosenbergii | reverse complement strand
AATTTTTATATTTTTATTTTTCTACAGACTTTGATGCTCAGTGTGAACCAGGAAGTAACAATTCAAACAATGCATTGACAATAAACAATACAATACAATAAATTACAATACAGTACAATGCTTAATACCTTTACTCTGAAGAGTCGAATACTTCACATCATAAAAAATGTATATTTCATGTCATAAAAAGTTCAAGCAACAATGGAATTATTATTACTCCAACTGTGCAACAATGTAGCATTGCATCCGACATGTTGCGTAAGTTTCTTGGAAAAAATGTGGGGAATTAAAATTAATATTTGATATGAGTCAGAATGATTTTTGTACTAATTATGATCAAGTAACAGACTAAATCATATTATGTTTGGATTGGCAGAAAGGAGTATGTCTTTGTTTATAATGTCAGATATATTTTTGATAGATTTTTGTACACCTTTTCGTCTATATTTATTTATATATTCATTTATCATCCTCTCTCTGAAACTATTTATTTGTCTGGTTATCCGAAGAAACATGTTTATTTACGTCTTTTTAAAAGTCTTACTGATTCCATATCATTTTAGAGTTTAAATTTCAAATTCTGTCCCCTGTATATTTAAGGTGCAAGCTAATATATGCACGAACAAGCATCTGTAGACATACAGAATAATTTAAGTTGTAATGTGGATAAAATATACATTTCCTGTACAATTTAGTAATGATATGAAGTCGTGGTTCCAATATCATTCTCTCAACAGTCTCGAAGGAAATGGCGTAATGGTTCCAATATTATTCTCCCCATTGTCTCAAAGGAAATGACGTCACGGTTCCAACAATATTCCCTCCAATGTCCCAAAGAACATCAAAGCAATAAAATAAAAAGATAAACTTCCCTCCTTCATTTTCTGAATCCCGTCATCAGAAATCTCGACAAATGTCATGGAATAAAAAAAAAAAAAGGTGAAGGCTCCATCTTTATCAAACTGGACGAAAGCAGTCTTCACTAATGAGATCTCAGACGAATCAGACTGAAGGTCTCTTGTCCCACCGAGAATATCATAGTCTTCAGAATTCCTCGAGAGGCGATTTTCATTCCTTCTGCTTGGAATTCCAGTCAGGATTCCCGAAAAATAAAAATTCCCAGGAATTTGCAGATTAGGGAATGAAAAAGTTACAAGACTGATCTGGAAAAGCGCGGCTGGAGATTATTTTAATCTTTTTGAAAGAATCGTGTGTTTCGAATGGAATAAAAGGACCTGTTTATAATTCTGCTACGTTTATTTGCTGAAAATTTTTGTTAATCTTGGGTTTGAATTCATACGTAAAAACGATTCTTTGGTGTGCGATTGTATTTTTAAATTGGCTTATTTGAGCTTATTTTTCAAGATAAAGATTTAAATCATATCTCGTATTTATCGATGTTTTCAAACAGTTTATTTTCTCCTGCTGTTTTCGAAGCTCGTGTTCCAATAATGTTTCGTAACCTCTCATTGAAAAATTGGAGAGACTTTCTCGTTTTTTAAGATACTTTCTGTACTGAAAAACATTCTTCTACAAGACCATTGCATGTCCAGTGCACGTCCATTGCACGACCATTGCACGTCCATTGCACGTCCATTGCACATCCTTTGCACGTCCCTTGCACGCCCATTGCGCGACAAAACATTCCCCCGCGTCCCGGGCAAAACAATAACTTCGAGGACTTATCGATAGGATCCCTATTGAAACACCCATTGGCAGGCTGAGAGGCAATTAACTGGGCCAATTACCCATTAATTCCGTGGTAATTAGATGCCAATCGGAAGGTAATCAGTGGAACTTATAAGGCCGCGAGATTCGAGTGATCTCTCCTGACCTCTCTTGACCTCTTGTAACCTCTCCTGACCCCTTGTGACCTCTTGTGACCCATCATTACCTCTCCTGACCCACTGTGACCTCTCCTGATCCATTGTAACCTCTCCTGACCCATTGAAACCTCTCCTAACTTCTCCTGACCCCTTGTGACCTCTGGTGACCCATCATTACCTCTCCTGCACTCTCCTGACCTCTAGTGACCCATTGTAATCTCTCCTGACCCATTGTGACCTCTTTTGACTCTTCCTGGTCTCTCTTGACCTCTAGTGACCCATTGTAACCTCTCCTGGCCCATTGTGACCTCCCCTGACCTCTTGTGACCTCTCCTAACCTCTCCTGACCCATTGTAACCTCTTCTGACCCATTGTGACCTCTCCAAACCTCTCGTGATACAAGAAAAGTATCCTAGGTTGGTTTAGTAGGTCGTTTGTCTACGATTGGAAGCAGTGAAAGTACCAAATGAAAGTTATTTTTTTCGTTCAGGGAAAGTTTTATTGGCCAGTTTAGAGAGTGGTGTTTGAGTGAGTGTCTACTTGAAGGGTGTTATATATATATTTTCAACTTGTATTTCACTTTCTTTTAGAAAGTAATGTTTGAGCAACTTTCTACTTAAAGGCTGCAATATATTTTTAACATATTTCACTTTATTTTAGAAAGTAATGTTTGATTATATTTCACTTTCTTTAAGAAAGTAACGTTTGATAACTTTCTACTTGTTTTGAAATCAGGGAGTCCTTAGGAGATATTCCTGAAAGCAATATGCTTCACAAAAACTCTGTTTTTTTTATTCCTAAAGGAGAAAGCGAGTGCTGTTTCTCAAAAGTGACTTTATAAGAAAGCCATTACGGTCTTTGTTTGTCCTTTGTTGGGAGGAAAGAAAGAGAGGAACCGTTCTTAAAAAAAATAAAGCTGTTGGTTTTTGCTGGGAAGGAAGAAAGGAACCATTGTTTTTTTTAAGAAAAACAAAAAATATGGTTTTTCTTGGAGTCCAAAATGAGAGTCTTGTTTGGTAAACAAACTGTACTTTAAGGCAAGGGGAGAACTCTCTCTCTCTCTCTCTCTCTCTCTCTCTCTCTCTCTCTCTCTCTCTTTCTCTTTATAAATATATACATATACATATATATATATATATATATATATATATATATATATATATATATATATATATATATATTTATTTATTTATTTATATTTATATAATTATATATATATATATATAATATGTAAATATGACCTGTCATTATCTGTCACAGAAAACACAGAAAATGACGGGGAACAGAACAAGTAAAGTAAATGAGAAATTATTTAGTTATTTGAATGAATTATTTGAATTTTCTTTAGATTATTTAACTCGATCCCGAACTCATAATTACTCCATCAAAAGAAACCTTAGGCAAACTTGAGTTATAAGGAGAGAGAGAGAGAGAGAGAGAGAGAGAGAGAGAGAGAGAGAGAGAGGTTGATTGATTACCTTATGATCATAATGTGGCGTCACAGTGAAAATTGCGAGTTAATGTTGTGGGGGGGGAGAGAGGAGAGAGAGAGAGAGAGAGAGAGAGAGAGAGAGAGAAACAGAGGGAGGGAGGAGAGAGAGAGAAACAGAGAGAGAGAGAGAAACAGAGAGAGAGAGAGAGAGATAGAGAGGGAGAGAGAGAGAGAAACAGAGGGGAGAGAGAGAGAGAGAGAGAGAGGGAGAGAGAGAGAGAGAGACAGGAAACAGAGAAAGAGAAACAGAGAGAGAGAGAGAGAGAGGGGGGGGAACAGAGAAAGAGAAAATGAAAGAGAGAGAGAAAGAGAAAGAAACAGAGAAGAGAGAGAGAGAGAGAGAGAGAGAGAGAGAGAGAGAGAGATTTGCACAACAGATAAATGAACTGCTCCAGAATATTGAAAAGAATTTCCCAAAATGCATCGTCTCTCCCCCGGAATATATCGTCTGCTGATAAACACTTTCAAAGTGCCGCGGCACTTAGTGCAAGTGCCTCTTATATTATGGCCTCCTCCCCTCCCCTCCCCCCATAACTCCTCATAAGCCCCATAAACCCCCTCCCCCAACCCAAACCCACCAAAAGTTATGCTAAAATTCCCTTCTAATAATTTCTGAAGCGTTCTATATAGAATATTCCCAGAGCCACTTTTTTTTTGGGGGGGGGGAGAGAGAGAGAGAGCGGAAACGTTTTTTCCCATGAACGTTTTTTCCCATGAGTGTTTTCCCATGAACGTTTTTTCCCAGAAACGTTTTGTCGTTTTTTTCTATAAACGTTTTTTTTCCATAAAGTTTTTTTCGAATTTTTGATCAGATGGCCCAAAACCAAATGAAAATTATTATTATTATTATTATTATTATTATTATTATTATTATTATTATTATTATTATTATTATTATTCAAGCTTCCACAGAATATCATAGTGTTCATTTAAAAGAAATTACAGAAGATAACAGGAAATACAGAAAGTAGAGATATCAGTTGTTAGGAAATAAGAAAAATATGTTTACATTAGTTGCAAAATTATGAATTTAGAAGATTTTTTGTTTAATATAAAAAAATTTCACACTTATTTTTTTGTATAAAATAGCTTCACACTTCTTTTTTGTTTCCTTGTTCACAAACACAACAAATAAACAGAGAAGGTTTCTCTTGGCGAGAGTAAAGAAGAATTGACAATTCTTGGTTCTGTACAATATTAGGAATTGATGTAAACAATTCCGACGTCAATATAACAAGTATAAACAATCCTTGTTTTGTTCCTTGCTCACAAACAGAACAATTAAACGCAGGAGATTTCTCTTGCTCAGAGAATGGAGGATTGAACCACTGTTTTTGTCTGAGACACAGTAAGACCTGCTTCTTCTTCTTCTTCTTCTTCTTCTTCTTCTTCTTGAACTTCAAGAAGGATTTCAAGAAGGATTTCAAGAACGTAAACGAGATTCTCGTACGTTTACACAGATTTCCTTTCATCCCTGGCAATATTTTTTCATTTATCATCATTATTTATTCTTCTTCTTCTTCTTCTTCTTCTTCTTCTTCTTCTTCTTCTTCTTCTTCTTCTTCTTCTTCTTCTTCTTCTTCTTCTTCTCTCTCCCATGGTCGAGGACTTGGAACCAGAGAGGGATTTCGTCACGGGGTGAGATTTGGATCGACGGAAATTACTGGGTAAAGTTACCCTCTGGGGGGGGGGCTAGGTTCTATCAAGTCATTATCTCTTTATGTCGTGCGTAGGATAGAATCGAACCAGTTGCCCTGGCTGGTAGAGTGAGAAGGAAACTGAAAGAGTAGATAATACCGTTTAGACTCAATATAAAATTTCTTGTAGACCTCAAAATATTTATAAACAAAATTCCAGACTTTGGTCGACCTCAGAATATTTATAAAGATAATTCCAGAGTTTCTGGTTGACCTGAAAATATTCATGAGCAATATTCCAGAGTTTCTGGTCGCCCAGAAATATTTATCAGTATAATTCCAGTCTCTGGTAGACCTAAAAATATTTATGATTATAAATCAAAGGACTCTGGTCGACCTAAAATATTTGTAAATAAAACCCAAAAGCCTCTGATGGACCTGTGAGTTTTCCAGACCATTCCAGACCTTTCCAGACCATCCCAGACCCGTTATCCTTCCTGGAACAGACTAGCAAACCAGATCCCTCCCACTCTCACCTCCAGACCATCCCAGACCTTTCCAGACCATTCCAGACTCCCAGTTATCCTTCCTGGAACAGACTATCAAACCTCCCACTCTCGCCTGATACCTGATAGTCCCATCACTTCGTAGATCAGTTTACTGATCACTCGAACTGTAGAAAGAGCAAAGTATAAACAGTCCGGTTGCCATGGAGACGTTTAAAGATGGAAAGTCTCTCTCTCTCTCTTGTACTTCCAGTTGAACGAGGACTCTGACTTGGACGACTTCTAGACGACTTTGATGGTGGGGACAAGTCTAAGATTATTTTTTGTCTCCAGTTATTTGTTATTTGTTATTGAGTTGTTTTGGGGATTTCTTGGGCGTTGTAAATGCTTCTTGAAGCTTTTTATTTGTGACTGAAGCTAAATAAATGGGATTTTGTGATTTTTTGGGCGTGGTAAATGCTTCGTGAAGCTTTTTATTTGTCACTGAAGTTAGATAAATTGGATTTTGTGATTTTTCTGACTAGGTAAATGATTCTCGAAACATTTTTATTTGTTACTGAGATTAAATAAATGTGATTTTGTTATTTTTCTGACTTGGTAAATGATTCTCGAAGCTGTTTATCTGTTAGTGAGATTAAATAAATGTGATTGTGTGATTTTTCTGAGCTTGTTAAATGGGATTTTGTTATTTTTTTTTACTTGGAAAAAAGTTTCTATTCTAAGGGGAAAATATTTATTTTAATGGAAAAATATGTATTTTAAGGGAAAAATATTTTAGGGAAAAATATTAATTTTAAGGGAAAAATATTTATTTTAAGGGAAAAATTTTTATTTTAAGTGAAAAATATTTATTTTAAGTGAAAAAATATTAATTTTAATGGAAAAATGTTTATTTTAACGGAAAAAATATTCATTTTAAGGAAAAGAATATATATTTTAAGTGAAAAAATATTTATTTTGAGGAAACAAATATTTATTTTAGGTGGTAAAAAATACCAAATTATTTACATGTTTTGAATCTCCAACGTCTAGTTTTTTAATCACCCACTCCTCTGATTTATCAACTGATTCCCCTCACATTTAATCTAGTTTCCCCTCTGCTGGCAAACTCTATTCATTATTTTTTATGGGATTTTTTAGTTTCCTGTTGCTATTATGCATTGTTCAGTCTCCATACTTATTCATTTATTCATTCATTCATCAAAAGCTTGTTTTGTTGTGGTGAATGAGTTTAGGTATGATTTTGAGTGTAAATGAATTATTATGTTTTTCAGTGATTTGTCATTCATTTTCTCTCTCTCTCTCTCTCTCTCTCTCTCTCTCTCTCTCTCTCTCTCTCTCTCTCTCTCAAAATCCCACCAGTGGTTCTCGGGCCTGAATGTGACCCGTTGCCAATATCTTTGATGGCAGTCTTCTGGTGGAAATTCTCTCTCTCTCTCTCTCTCTCTCTCTCTCTCTCTCTCTCTCTCTCTCTCTCTCTCTCTCTCCTGATTTCCCTCCTTTTCTGTAAACATTGGCGAAGCATTATTCGACAGAAATAAAGCCCGTGGGAACGAAACTTTTACAGAATGTCAAGAAGTCATTTCAAGGGATTATGTTGGTTTGAAAAATAAGACTTACACAAAAGTACAGCTTCAGAGCAGATTTGAAAATGTTCATTTCTCTCTCCCCACTAAAATATTTTATGTATTTTAGCAGAGGAAGGATTCAGAATACTTTAGAGGAAGTTCTCGAGGGTTTTTGCCAATTTTTTTTTTTTTTTTGTGGGATTTAAAAAGGGAAATGTTTTGTTAAGCATTAGAAACATGATTGCTTGTGTTCAGAGTCTTGGGGGAACTTGAAGCCATCTCTCTCTCTCTCTCTCTCTCTCTCTCTCTCTCTCTCTCTCTCGTTATTCTTCTTGAAACTCTCTCTCTCTCTCTCTCTCTCTCTCTCTCTCTCTCTCTCTCTCTCTCTCTCTCTCTCTTTTACGGGCTGCTCAAGGCTTTAATAATTTAGCGTAAACAAAACTCTCTCTCTCTCTCTCTCTCTCTCTCTCTCTCTCTCTCTCTCTCTCTCTCTCTCTCTCTCTCTCGTTATTATGTCTTAAAACAGGATTGAATAATCTAGTAAGATAACAAGTTCATCTCTCTCTCTCTCTCTCTCTCTCTCTCTCTCTCTCTCTCTCTCTCTCTCTCTCTCTCTCTCTCAGTTCCTGCTTAATCTCTCTCTCTCTCTCTCTCTCTCTCTCTCTCTCTCTCTCTCTCTCTCTCTCTCTCTCTCTCTCTCTCTCTCTCAGTTCCTGCTCAATTATAATCAGTAAATAAACATGATATATATTAGTCTAATAGTCAGGAAATCATAAATAAAATGTATGGGAGAATATCCTGTACTTTATGAAGACATATCGGAGAGTACGTACTTAGGTTATATTTATAGTTTCCTTTAGAATTGGGGTTTGAGAGCATTCTAGCATAAATAAACATTTTATGTTAATTTTTTTACAGCCATGACAGATATTAATTATATCTGTAACTTTCAGTTTTGAATTGATTTGAAAAATGTATTTGAGGGATAAGTTCTTCATAAATTTACATTGATAATTTATGAAATGGAAAAGCAATTGTTTGGACACAAGGCAATTATGAATATGGATTTTCGAAAGTTCTTATTTTAGATTAGTGAATAATTTTATATATTCTAGTTCCTGCAGAATTTGCTAACCCCAAAAAAAGTATATATATTATATTATATATATATATATATATATATATATATATATATATATATATATATATATATATATATATATATATATATATATATATATATATATACACACACACATACACACGTTCCCAAATCTTTTAGGGGCTGGTGGCAGTGCCCCCAGTACTTACGATCAAGAACCAATTAAGACCTGGATCACATTGTAGTTAATTGCTGTGCCTAACGAGGACCCTCGTTGGAGCAGATTCAAGAGACCTCAGTTAAAATCAACGACTTGGAAACTCAGGCGGCATAGAATGTTGTTTTGGGGAAATTGTTTTAAATCATTTAAATCATTTTGAAATATATTTC
The DNA here is from genome assembly GCF_040412425.1 of Macrobrachium rosenbergii. Lineage (NCBI taxonomy): Eukaryota > Metazoa > Arthropoda > Malacostraca > Decapoda > Palaemonidae > Macrobrachium > Macrobrachium rosenbergii. The sequence continues at coordinate 10,914,137 of NC_089774.1, read as the reverse complement.
TGTGATAGTGGGTTTGGTTTGGTCTTGTAAATGGGTTTAGAATGTTATTTTGATGTAATAATAATAATAATAATAATAATAATAATAATAATAATAATAATAATAATAATAATAATAATAATAATAATAATAATGTTTCATTGATGATTTGATTTAGATTTGGAAACTATATTTTGAACCTGACTGAAACTTTTAAAAGTTTTAATGCTTTCTGACCAAATCAGAAATCGTTTATCCAAGTGCAATCAAATTATGAAACGAACAGGGACTTGAGCGATAGACAGGCTGACACACACAGAGAGAGAGAGAGAGAGAGAGAGAGAGAGAGAGAGAGAGAGAGAGACAGATACAGCATCCTCTCGTTCTATAAATTAGCTTCTCAGGTTTCCAGAAGATTAGAATTGCGAAAGTTTTCGCCTCATTACGGATTTTCATCCTTTTGTGTGCTCTCTCTCTCTCTCTCTCTCTCTCTCTCTCTCTCTCTCTCTCTCTCTCTCTCTCTCTCTCTCTCCTTCTTCTTCTTCTTTTGACTCAAGGAACTGATTGAAGACAAAGTTCATTCGTAATTGTTTACAGGGCATCAACTTCTTGACAACTTATTGATTACATGTCATCAACTTGTTGTCAACTAATTGTTTAAATGTCATCAACATGTTGGCAATTTATTGTCTACATGTCACTTACATGTCATCAACATGTTGGCAACTTATTGTCTACATGTCATCAGCATGTTGGCAACTTATTGTCTACATGTATCAACACATTGGTACTAATCACTTACACATCATCAACATGTTGGCAACTTATTTTTTACATGTCATCAACATGTTGCCAATTCGTTGTCTACATGTCGTCAACCTGTTGGCAACTTATTGTCTACATGTTGTCAACATATTGGCAAATTATTGTCTACACATCATCAACATGTTCATTCTTAAATGTACAACTTTTCTCCTCAGATTGAACTTTTTGATATGACAATATTTTTCTATTCAAAGCGCCTCCATTTTTTTGTCAATTTATGATAAATATTGCTTTATATTAATATCATTCATTCTTATTTGCCTTACTGAAAGCCAACAATGCTTGCAACAAGCTCTTGATGCCTGTTGCAAGTTGCAATCAACTATTCTTGCAGATCTTCATGGGAATAATAATTCATACACCTTCATTTGTCTTAAAATTCTGTAATTAGTGTCTATAATTATTATCTCTATAAGACAACAAATTGTTCTTAAAGTTTAAGGTAATATTTAATTATATTTTGGACCAAAATATAATTCTGGGTAATATCTCTCAGTTGGCACTGAAGTTCATTACCATTTCTGTCACACAAGGTGGAAATGTTTGAATGATTACTTATATATTTTATTGATATTGTTTGGATTATGCATCAATTTATGTCTAAATATGAATCAAAAATCACGTTCTTTATCTTTTTATTTAATTTCAATATTCAGAAGAGCAGGATAAAAGGAAGATTAAAATATGAGAAGGATTTCCTCCCAGACAACAAAACCAGATAAGCCACAGCCATTTTCAAAGTAGCCTTCATTCTCTGGGCTACAATTCCAGGGTGTGGGAATCCCCCCCTAACACCCTCCCACCTCTCCCCCCTGGGAAACTTGTTAGATGAACCCTGTTCCTGACAGCTTTTGTCATTCCCAGGAATCTGGGATTTTGGGAAATTGGGAATTATCTGTAAAGCACACAGAGAGAGAGAGAGAGAGAGAGAGAGAGAGAGAGAGAGAGAGAGAGGGAGGCTCGCTTGGCTGGAATCAACGCGTGAGCTGTTTCGGGAATGATGGGAATGCAGTAACTTTGCTGCGTTTGGGAGTTTAGTTTTTGAGTTTTGATAAGTATCATGCGCTCGTTGAACTGAGAGGGATCATTGCCCTGACTCTCTCTCTCTCTCTCTCTCTCTCTCTCTCTCTCTCTCTCTCTCTCTCCCTTTTCTGGCTGTTTCTTAACATATATTGATAACACTTTAAACCAGCACTCATAGTACATGTATGTATGTATTTACCAAAGGTTGTCGACATGTTTTCAACCTGTTTATGATATGTAGGCCACAATTTGTCAACGTGATGACAACACGTAAGCAGTTAGTTGCCAACGTATTGATGCTATATAAACAATAAGTTGCCAACATGTTGATGGCAAGTAAGCAATTAGTTACCAACATGTTGAGGGCAAGTAAGCAATTAGTTGCCAACATGTTGTTGGCATGTGAACAATAAGGTACCAAGAGGTTGATGATGTGTAAGGGCTTAGTTACCATCATGTTGATACTTGTAGACAATAAGTTTCCAACATGTTGATGGCATGCAAACAATAAGTTGCCAACATGTTGATGACATGTAAGTGACATATAGACAATGAATTGCCAACATGTTGGTGACATTTAAACAACTAGTTGACAACAAGTTGATGACATGTAAACAAGAAGTTGCCAACAAGTTGATGACATGTAAAGAATTAGTTGGCAACATGTCGATAACAAATTTGACTGTAGTGTGAATGCACCTTTACTCTCACCCATTATTTTATATCTATTTGTCCTTTTGCTGAGACAAAGAGAGGCAATTGTTTTCAACTTCTTCTAAACTTGGAGTTAGTCCCCGTCTCCTCTCTGGAACACACACACAACATTCGTTTGTTCCTCGTTAAACGTGTGCCTTCACTACTCGTGAAGTGGTTTTAAAAAAGCACCACTGGCCATCGTGAAGTTTTAATTGCTTGAAGTGTAAATGGTGAGTGTTTGAAGAGTGCTTGCAGCAAATGTCAGATGTATTAAGTTAACCTGCCTTCTCTTGTGTGGTTGGTTTAATCTGTGAAATCTGCTTTCCACATTGACTTTGTAGTTTGATTAGTGTGGGTGTTTAGTGGGATTAGGAGGTAGGATTACCATTTTTTTCAAATTATCTTTTATTTTATATTTTCAGGACACCTGGAGTTGCTGATAAACGTATGGATATCCATCCAGGTGAGTTTAATTAAACTTGTCCAAAGTTTCCGCGGTTCAGAACATTCTTTTAGACATGTCATTAATCGCTGTCAGGGTTTATATTCATGGGATAACACATGACTGAATTTTATTACGGAAGCTTTCAACAATATATGAAGTAGTTAAAAGATTTCTATGCGTTTTAAATGACTCAGGTTCCTGGAATATTAATTAAAGAAAATTCTGTCATGATTGTTTATCATTTTTGCAAATCGTGTTGTGATGTCACGGCCGACAGATAGTTCCAGTAGATATTTTTGCAGGCGAATCAGAGAATTCCTTGAGTTAGCATAAATAAAATCAAAATCTGTGTAAGGAAGGGTGTATATATCACTTCTTAACGTACAGCAACGCTAAAAATGAATACGAAGAGACAGTGAGGAATAAAGAAGGTGAAAAATAAAGAGACAAAATCAATAACGGGAGAAGCAGACTCATCTCCCGAACACTATCCTGCAATCTTTTCCGACACCGTCGTATTTCTCTCTCAACTGCGGGTTATCGTACATTACTCTAAAACTTATCGCATTTCTCCCCTTAAGTGCCAGTTATCATACCTTCCTTCGGAAAATTATCGTATTTCATCTCCCCCAAGCCTCCCACTTCACTGGGGCTGCAAAGCCCAGAATCCCGAAAAGTAAAAAGAGGGCTTTTGTCATTCTCTCTCTCTCTCTCTCTCTCTCTCTCTCTCTCTCTCTCTCTCTCTCTCTCTCTCTCTCTCTCTCCCAAGTGGCCCCAGTGCTAAGTGGGGCACTACTTTGCCTTTACGACGACTTGTTTTCAACATGTTTGTGATATGTTGGTGATAAGTTGTCAATTTGTTGGTGACATGTTAGTGATATGTTGCTGATGTGTTGATGACATGTAAGATACTATTATCATTCTTATTCTGCTGCGTAATTGCCCGACTTGTTTTCAACATGTTTGTGATGATAAGTTGGTGACAGGTTGTCGATTTGTTGGTGACATGTCATTGATATGTTGATAAAATGTTTGTGAAATGTCAGTGAAATGTTGCTGGCATGTTCATGACATGTAGGTGATAATTTAATGATGGATTGGCAACCCATAAGCAATAAGTTGCAAATGTGTTTGTGACATGTAAGCAAAAATTTGCAAACTTGTTGCTGACATTTAAGCAATAAGTTGCCAACATGTTTATGACATGTAGGCGACATGTTGGTGACATGTTGGTAACACGCTTCACTCTTTATTTCTTTTCTTCACGTTCGCGCGTGTTGTATCATTCCTGTGTGTGTGTCTGTCGCCACACGTGTGGAAATAATGTTTATTCCCGGAGACATCAAAGGCCGACAAACATTTTTAAAACTTGCCTCATTAATAAGCTCGAAAAACCCATTCGAACTCCGAAAGGACTCGAATATGTTTCAGATTTTATCGACTATTTTCGAATAACTTTGTGAAACGCGTGTCAGGTTTTTATCGTCCGGATTCGGGAGTTTTGTCGGAAATGTTCGGAATCAGTTGGGATTTTCTGCCTTATTTTTATTTAGTTTTTTTTTTTATGTTCTAAAAGGTCATAGGCCGAAACTTTTGTCGAGAATGAGTGGTATTTTTGCTTATTTTTTCATTTGATTTCGGTAATTACGTTAAATCAGTTGAGAAGTATCTTTGTACATTGATTTTCTCTCTCTCTCTCTCTCTCTCTCTCTCTCTCTCTGTGTGTGTGAATATCACACGTAGAGCACTTTATTTCTGTTGCTCAATATTTCTAAAATAATAATAATAATAATAATAATAATAATAATAAAAATAATAATAATAATAGCAACTGACAAAAATATCTGCCATTAAAACCCTTTTCTTTATCTTCACATCGTCCAGAAGTTAATCCTTTTCTCAATTACATTCGCAGAATCTTCCCTGGAAGATATTTATAGACACATTAGCTGACAAATCTCTTCCATCATCATCATCATCATCATCTTCCGGTCTAATTCGTTTCAATAACTTTAATCTCTCCTTTCTTTTTCCTAGTTATCCTGTCACAGGATACGACCCTCCTCGCTTACAAGGATGCATTTTATTTTAAATAAGTGTTGCCAAATGCACCTACGTTTGCGCCTCGTCCTGAGTCTTTGCATAATTTTGATGACCGGAGCAGATCTGGGGAGATTGTGCTCAGTTGCCAGATGCACGATGCCCTTTCATGAGCAGATCTGGTGGGATTATTGTCAGTTGCCAGATGCATGATGCCCTTTCATGAGCAGATTTGGTGATATTATGCTTAGTTGCCAGATGCACGATGACCTTTCATGAGCAGATTTGGTGATATTATGCTCAGGTGCCAGATGCACGATGACCTTTCATGAGCAGATCTGGTGATATTATGCTCAGTTTCCAGATGCATGATGACCTTTCATGAGCAGATTTGGTGATATTATGCTTAGTTGCCAGATGCATGGTGACCTTTCATGAGCAGATTTGGTGATATTATGCTCAGGTGCCAGATGCATGATGAACTTTCATACGCAGATCTGGTGATATTATGCTTAGTTGCCAGAGGCATGATGACCTTTCATGAGCAGATCTGGTGATATTACGCTTAGTTGCCAGATCCACGATGACCTGAGCTTCATTTTCGAAAAGCAATCCTGGATTTGGGCTTTATGAAGTCTCTTAACAAGGAAGAAGAAGAAGAAGAAGATGGAGAAGAATAATGAGTCGTGTTTTGCCAGAAACCCGAAATATCCCATGTGGAAAAACATGCAAAGTTTTTTAAAGCAAAGACTCATTTTGGGGAAATTATTTTTTGGGGTGGTAGAAAAATTAACCTCGAATTATTCACTCCAGAAATTTATCAAAACTTGTGAAATCTCGGTCTCTCTCTCTCTCTCTCTTTCTCTCTTTCTTTCTCTCTCTCTCCTGTAGTGAAAAATAAAAATAAAATGAAAAGTAAATTAGGACATGACTCCATGATTCCATTCGCGCGAGGCGAGACATTAAGACATTATTGCCCTGAGGCTTCTCGTCCAAAGTTTGTGGGGTCATGTGGGAACTTCGAGACGAATAACATCTCATTTTTTGTTTTATTTTACCTTGACAGACCTTCCACCATCTTTCACTGTGCCTCGAGATCGTATATTTATTTTGAGTCAACTTTTGACTGGTAATTTCAAACCCTATCTCGTTCTTCCTGGTGTTTTTTCTCTCATTCCCACAGGCGTTTGAGGAAGGAGTTGAAGTTATTTCCTAACTTAATGTACAAAAATAATATATATCATTAACAGAGAGAGAGAGAGAGAGAGAGAGAGAGAGAGAGAGAGAGAGAGAGAGAGAGAGAGAGAGAGAGAGAATTTGCTCAGGATGATTTAACAAGTTGGTACACTTTGAACGTATTAATCTTTGAGAGAGAGAGAGAGAGAGAGAGAGAGAGAGAGAGAGAGAGAGAGAGTTAGAAATGAGAGAGAATGCTTCTCAGAGAGAGAGAGAGAGAGAATAAACTCAGAAATGATTTGACAAGTTTGAAATCCTGCTGTCACTGAGAGAGAGAGAGAGAGAGAGAGAGAGAGAGAGAGAGAGAGAGAGAAATGGTTCAACATGCAATAACAAGTTGTTTGAATGTATCCTGCTGTCACTGAGAGAGAGAGAGAGAGAGAGAGAGAGAGAGAGAGAGAGAGAGAGAGAGAGATTTATATATATATATATTTATATACCTTCGATTCCAGGAAACACATCACCCTACTTCAGCTCCTAATGAAAAATGAATGTTCCCTTCCTCACTTAGGTAAAAGTCCCCGAATGAGGGCGAGGGAGGAATTCACCTGCGATTTTTAACCCGGCTGCATTGGGAAACAGGTCAGCTTTCATAATCAGTCGAGGTATATTACATGACAGGGAAAAAAAAGGTTCTTTCTTATGATACAGAATTATGGCAGGAGTCAGGTTCGAGAAGAGGAATATGTATATATATATATATCACAGCATGTTGTATGAGTTACGTAAGAGGGGTAGGATCGAGAGAGAGAGAGAGAGAGAGAGAGAGAGAGAGAGAGAGAGAGAGAGGGATTATTGTGAAATGTTGAAGGCTGGGTCTCGCACATTTTGGGAAATAGGTTATTGTTTTAATGTTTTATTTTACTCTTAAATTCTTTGCTTCTTTACATACTTGCAAGGAAGAAGTTTCTTTCACTGAGGAGAGAGAGAGAGAGAGAGAGAGAGAGAGAGAGAGAGAGAGAGAGAGAGAGAGAGAGAGAGAGAGAGAGAGAGAGAGAGAGAGAGAGAGGAAGGGATTATCGTGAAATATTGAAGACTCCGGTAATGCACTTTGAGAAATAGGTTACGATTTTTGCTCTTTTTCTTTTTAACTCAACATTTTTGAAAATTTTTACTTGTTTCTTGACGTCATTCCGAATAAAACGTTCCTTTTATTAATTCAGCCATGGAGTTCTTGATTAAATACTTTTGTATCCAAGTTCTTTCATCACTGCTTTAATTATTTAAGTATGAGAGAACAGGCATTGAAACTCGAGGCTTCTAATACTGTTGACAAGTGCCGTTTCTTTCGAACTTTTCCCAGAATTACCAATTAGCTCCACCTTTCATTTGTTGACAGGTACTGTTCCTTTCGAATTTTTCCCAAGATCATCAGTTAATTCTTCTTTACATTTGTTGACAGGTGCCGTTTGTTTAGTATTTTCTTCCAAGAATCTCTAAATACTTCCTCCTTTCATTTGTTTACAGGCACCGTTCCTTTCGTATTTTTCCAAGCATCATCAATTAACATTTCACTCTTTGATACCAGCTGAGTTCTTCAGAATTCAACAAAGATAATTCTCATATAAGAATCAGCCCCGTTTCTTGAAGCATTAATCAGTATTTCGCCAAGAAACTAGAGCTCCGTTCTGTTTGACCTTTGACCTGACATTGTAGACGAGTGAACAAGTCACCAAGTCTCTGAGAGAGATGCGACGAACATTACCTCTCACTCGACTGAGGAATCGACTCTCCAGTCACAGAAGCATAAAAGCAAATGCCTATTACAACCCTCGTTATCTCAGCTCGACCTTTTGAGTCGAGTAAAGTGACTGACCGAAGAGCCGTTGCGAAAGATGGAGAACACTAGACCTACGTCAGAGTCGTTTTTGTAATCGAAGCAGAATCTCTTGTTTCGAAGCATTCATGTTCCCCTTTGATGAGATCATTTAATTTTGCAATCGACCCGAGCTCTATTTGATCTTGCCTCATTTCTGGAGCGAGATGAGGAATAAGAAGAAGAAGAAGAAGAAGAAGAAGAAGAAGAAGAAGAAGCAGGAGAAGAGATAGAGGGGTGTTTGAAGTGGGCTCTCTCTCTCTCTCTATCAGTTGTCAAACGCCTGTGCAGACACTTGTGGACACACCTGTGGGTACCAGGATATGAAGATTTAGATCGAGATGGATTTAAACTTGCTGTGTACCAGACTTTACTAGTTACCAGATACCAGATACTAGTTATAGATACTAGATAGAATTCTGTATGCTGTATGTATAGACACTAGATAGAATTTTGTATGCTGTATATATAAATATACTAAATAGAATTCTGTATGAAACTTTAACCACGACCCGGTGGTGGCCTAGCCTATATCGTTGCCAAAAGCGCGATTATGGCAAATCTTTAACCTTAAATAAAATTAAAACCGCTGAGGCTATAGGGCTGCAATTTTGTATGTGTGATGATTGGAGGGTGGATGATCAACATACCACTTTGCAGCCCTCTAGCCTCAGTAGTTTTTAATAAGATCTGAGGGTGGACAGAAAAAGTGGGGACAGACAAACATTCCTTTTACAGAAAATTAAAAGCTGGTATATTTCCTCCAGGGACAAAACTAATAAACAAGAAATCCCCACTGAAACTAACTCGGGAAACCTCCCCATTCTCGAACTGTCAAGAGAAAGGCGCAGGAACTGTTCCGTCGTAATGCCCCCAAGAGAAAGTTTGGCATTCCGCGACGCCCCTCGGAAAAGGAAAAAGTATTTCTGGGCCAGAATTATTCCCCTGAAACTCTGGCTTCGTAGGAAGGAAGGGAGGAAGAAGCCTTTAATGGCGGGAGTTGAATGTTGACACTTAATTCTGGAAGAGCTGGCTGGCCCCGTTTGAAAAAGAGAAGTGCATTCATGCATCCAGGACGACCACCGAAAGTCTTGAAAGGGAGTAATTGGCTTTGGCAGTTAATGGTGGGGCTGTGTTCGTCTTCTGTTACTTTGTACAACAGGAGATGTGTCCTTTCACATCCTAAATGACAGCAGTTCCGTAAAGAGTTCAAGTTTGTTTATGTTTATCATTAAATGTATCTAATTTTTTGGTTGGGTGAGTTTCTGGTCTGGTGAATCTGGTGGGTTTTCACGACTGGTTTATTGCTTATGAGAGAGAGAGAGAGAGTGTTTAAATGGGGTGGAAAAAGAGAGGAAGTTGAAAGTATAGTAGAGATTAACATGAGTGGGCAGACCCATTTGGGTTTTCTATAGATTGTGGGGTAGGTAAGGATTCCTAAGAGAGAGATCCTTCCATTCTACAAAGGATGCAAAGGAGGAATAATCCTCCTACCTCCTTTGTTGGAGGATTCATCCTTCCCCTTAGGAGGAGGAGGAGGAGGAGGGAGGAGGTCCCAGAAATATCCTACGCCTGAAATGAAGAATGTAAGGAAGATGAGATAGAAACTCAAGAAGAAGATAAATGATCGAATTATATGTTTCTGCGTCGCCCGGCAGAAACCCAAAGAAGATGGACGAACGAGAGAAGAAGAATAATAACGAGTGGATAAAGGGAATGGAAGTTAGTTTTCTCTCTCTCTCTCTCTCTCTCTCTCTCTCTCTCTCTCTCTCTCTCTCTCTCTCTCTCTCTCTCTCAGCTTCTATTGAAGTGGACAAAACTTCATTGCTTTGGTAATCCAATATTTGAATAAATATATTCAATTTCTCTCTCTCTCTCTCTCTCTCTCTCTCTCTCTCTCTCTCTCTCTCTCTCTCTCTCTCTCTCTCTTCTTCTTCTTCTCTTCTTCTTCTTTCCTCTGTCATGTTTCGATATGTCATGTTTCGATATTTAATTCCCCAGAATTTACCATAGAGAGAGAGAGAGAGAGAGAGAGAGAATTTGATACATGTACGGAAATATGATTTTCAGATTCTGTCAACTTTGGACTCAAATCCTGAGAGACTGACAGACAGACAGACTTCTGAGGCTAGAGGGCTGCAAATTGGTATGTTGATCATCCACCCTACAATCATCAGTCACACAAAATTGCAGCCCTCTAGCCTCAGCAGTTTTTAATTTATTTTAGGTTAAAATTAGCCAAATCGTGCGTCTGGCAACGGTATAGGCCAAGCCACCACTGGGCCTTGATTAAAGTTTCAAATTTCAGTTTGACTCGACTGAAATTCATCAAACGTCCTCATTAAGCAGTAATGAGGTTTCAGTAATGAATCAGATTGAACCTCACGAAAGCCAAGATAAAAGTCATTCGTTAGACTCTCTCTCTCTCTCTCTCTCTCTCTCTCTCTCTCTCTCTCTCTCTCTCTTATATTCAGCACCCATTGAGCTGCTCTATATCAAAAAGAAAGCTGACGGGACTTAACGAGGACGTAGGAGACTGAGTTAAGGGATTTTTAAGGGAGAATAGGAAAGTAGACTGCCTTATTGTGACCCATGAACTTTTATAGACTTGATCCCTGTTGGGTTTGAGAGGACAGTTTTGCCCAAGATATTCGTCTGTTTATATGAGTGTTGGTTAGTCTCAGCACTGGAAATGAGGAGAGATATTGCTCTTCTCTCTCTCTCTCTCTCTCTCTCTCTCTCTCTCTCTCTCTCTCTCTCTCTCCTTCATGCAGAGGGTTCTATGTTGATGGTGGTCCATGGGTTATTTCTGAATATCATAGACTTAAAGACAACTTGTATCCTGAAAGAACTCTCTCTCTCTCTCTCTCTCTCTCTCTCTCTCTCTCTCTCTCTCTCTCTCTCTCTCTCTCTCTCTCTCTCTTCTTCTTCTTCTTCTTCTTCTTCTTCTTCTTCTTCTTCTTCTTCTTCCACTGAAGATATAACGACCTCCAGACAGCTTGTATCCTTAAAGAGAACTCTCTCTCTCTCTCTCTCTCTCTCTCTCTCTCTCTCTCTCTCTCTCTCTCTCTCTCTCTCTCTCTCTCTCTCCAAAGAACTCCAACAAATGGAACACGAGACGCAGAATTGCTTCATAAACAAAGAGAATATGAAAATAACACACTGTCCATTCCAGCTGTAATGAATGCATCGGGAATGTTTTTGTATAACAAAAAAGCAACTTTATTGCGCAAAGAACTTGCTGAATAATCAAAGGGTGCAGCGTAATGATTCAACAGCGCGGATTCATTGCGATTCTGAAGGAAAAATTTCATTTGCAATTCTCTGCAATCGGGTTGAAATTCAAGCCGTGTTCGTGGCTTGAGAGACGAGATGTTTCGCGGAACGTTTGATATCAGATGTGAGGAGAATTGAAGCGTTCTCATTATGGGAATGACGAGAATGGTTTTTTTTAGTAAACCAGTGGTTCTTGACCCAGGGGTGCGAGGATGCCTATGAATAATTCAAGCAAAATATATTTTTATATAAGAATGTTATTTTTCTCTGCAAAAAAATAGATATTAATAATAATAATAATAACTAAATTAATATTATATATTATTATGATTATTAGTATTATTATTATTATTATTATTATTATTATTATTATTATTATTATTATTATTATTATTATTATTATCACAACACATCATATCAACTTTGTATTTTAGCGTTTTTGTAAATGCCATTATTTTTGTGGATTACCAAAACTATTAAGATAGGACCTAGGAAATTATTTTAGGGAAAATTACGTAAGAAGCGGTTCCTATAAACAAATAACGGGGGATGTCTGTTCATTCATAAACAAATGAAGTTTGCAGGATTTTGTTCAATGAGAAGTACGCAAGGAACGGTTCCTATAAACAAATGACAAGAGACGTCAGTTCATTCATACACAAATAAAGTTTGCATGATTTTGTTCAGTGAGAAGTACGCAAGGAACGGTTCCTATAAACACATGACAAGCGATGCCAGCTCATTCATAAACAAATAAAGTTTGCAGGACTTTGTTCAGTGAAAAATACGCAAGAAATGGTTCCTATAAACAAATGACAAGAGAGGTTAGTTCATTCATAAACAAATAAAGTTTGCTGGACTTTATTCAATGAAAAATACGCAGGGAACTGCACCCATAAACAAAACAAACTTTACAACTGATTCCCTTAGCTTAACATAACCACACATCACAGAACACATTACCAAGACAGAACCTTTAATCACACCTTCCAGCCTCTCTTGACAATATCGACTTGGTGTGGGTTAGGAAAGAAAAAGCTTTTAGCTTAATCAGCCCGACAAATGAGGTGATGGATTTCGGCCCTCGCCTCTAAGGAGAGGAACCATTTTAGGGGGGGGGTACCTCCCGTCCGGCCAAATTCGTCAGTCTTGCCAATTCGCCCGTCCGAGTCATTAGCCGATGAAGGATTTCTCGTAATTTTGCCCCGAAAAGGGGAAGTGGTGATGATTTTTTCATTCTCTTGCAAATGCATAAATAGATTGATAAATAAAGAACATATAAATAGATTGATAAATAAGTAAATAATGATTATATTAATAAATGAGTCAAATTGAGAAAATAAAAAAGAAAGTTATGTTAATATAAAGCGAATTGTAATTGGGGAAACCTTCTGAAAAAGCGATACATGTGAATGCTTACTTAATTATGTTTTTCTCTCGCGCATGCATAAATAGACTGATAAATGAATAAATAACGAACGTGCAATGAATGAGTGATAGAGAGAAAATGTAAGAAATACGTAAGAATCATAACCATTAACATTTCAGAAGCAAAACAGGACCCTCAATTTTCCCCGATACAGAGTGATGTGTCATTCCGTTATACACTCTCTGGAATATCTCACAAAATATACCAGAAATATTCTCTCTCTCTCTCTCTCTCTCTCTCTCTCTCTCTCTCTCTCTCAATTGCATGCAAAGGAATATGCAATAGGAGTGAGGAAAAATGCTCGTTTTTCTCCCCAAGTGAGGAACAACCCCTTGTATTTTTTCCAGTTACTCTGTTTCCTGGAATTGTTGGGAATATAAGAAAAGGAGAATTTTTTCTCCTTTGTTTGTGGGACAATGGAGAAACGGCAGATTGTTTTACGCGTTTGTGCGCGTTTGTTTTTGTCCCATATTGTTTGTGTGACTGCTGGAATCACATACATCTTTCGTATGTGATTACACAAACATACTATACTTTTCCAGATATTGTGTGTGTGTGTTTGTGTATATATATCTGTACGAGAAAGACACACAAACTCTTCGAATCAATTTCAAAAAACATATTTCACAAACAGGCACTGCACAAACATACGAACTCTGCCAGAGGCACGATAATGCCTAACTTGAGGAGGAGGAGGAGGTTAGAGGGCTGCAATTTGGTACCTGTGATCACTGAAGGGTGGATGATCAACATACCAATTTGCAGCCCTCTAGCCCCGGTAAGTTTTTAAGATCTGAGGGCGGACAGAATATATAGGAATAATATAAGAATAAAATGTGCTGTTGAAAAAGCCACAGCGTGGGTATGTTTCTGTTGTATGATGCCAAAGCTGATCTGGGTACGACCTAGTTTATTTGCATAATGGAAACCCACACCTCAGCTGGAGGTCCGTATCTCAAGCTGTGTGGAGGTCGTTACGTCTCCCCGAGCGAGAGAGAGAGAGAGAGAGAGAGAGAGAGAGAGAGAGAGAGAGAGAGAGAGAGAGAGAGTGGGGGATTGAGGGACAGAAAGAGATTGAGGAACAGGAACAGAGAGAGAGAGAGAGAGTGGGGGAGATTGAGGGACAGAAAGAGAGAGAGATTGAGGGAGAGAGAGAGATTGAGGGACAGAAGAGAGAGAGAGAGAGAGAGAGAGAGAGAGAGAGAGAGAGAGAGAGAGATAGAGAGAGATAGATAGATAGATAGATAGATAGATAGATAGAAAGAGAGAGAAAGATTTAGAGATTGAGGGAGAGAAAGATGGAGAAATAGAGAGAGAGAGAGAGAGAGAGAGAGAGAGAGACTGAAGGAGAAAAAGAGGTGGAGGGAAAGAGAGAGGGATTGAGGGAGGGAGAGATAGAGAGAGAAAAAGAGATTGAGAGAGAGAGAGAGATTATTGTCATCTGTGGGCATCTGCCCAGTTATTATACAATATATGTATATACAATAATCAAATTCTATATACAATTATTACATAATTACCACCATTTGATGACCAACAATAAAACAATCAACATATATAAGAAATTACTCATTCAAGTTGAGAGACTACTGGAGCCATTTTTAATGTCATGACGATAACTGTCTTTTGATAATTATTCTCTTTTTAATAATTATCTTCTTTTGATGACTTTCTTTTGGCGAAAGTACAAAAGGAAAGTCATTTCCACTTTTACACTTTCAGCTTTGTATTACTTTTTGTAATTATGATTTTTTTTTTCTGTAACCTGAAACGCGAGAAGCAATTACTGTTGTAATTTTTTAAAAGCTTCGAGTAATTACCTGTCTTCTTCTTCTTCTTCTTCTTCTTCTTCTTCTTCTTGAAGACAGGATTCCTCTTCTTCGTCTCTTCGTGAACGAGAAAGAGTGGCCTTGTTTAGGAAACGGATGTTTACAGAGCACGGGGAACTAAAATGATAGAGTTATAGATCTAAAACCCCTAGATACAGGGATTGAGATGTTAGTAAAAAGTTGCCTAGAGCCCCCCAGAAAATATCTAGAACTCAGTGCTCTAGACGCAAGTTCAAATCCCCTAGACCAAGATTAAGAAAAGCCTAGAGGCCTAGACTAAGAGATATAGGCCTATAGCCTAGGCCTACTTACAGAGGCTGATATGCTAGAGAGTTGCCTAGAGCCAAGGTATAAGGTCAAAGCTCTGAAGACTTGGGACTAGCGAGATTTAGAGCCAAAGGACCTGTGATCAAAGACCAATAGATCTAGGACTGCAGGTATAGAACCAAAACTCTGAATCCAAAGTGTTTAGGGCTCTGAAACCAAGGCTTGTATAACCCAAGGCTCATCAACCAGAGCCAAAGAACAAGACCCAAGGTGTAGAACCCAAGAAATAACGACAGAAACGAGCACCCAAGGCTGATGATCAGAGACCAACAGGCTTCAAGGACTGTATCAGACCAGGATACAGAGCATAGGCCTAGTGGCTCTGTGAACCAAAGGCCTATGTAGCCTAGCCATACGTATATATAAACCCAGAGACCCCAAAAATGGAGGCACAGAACCCGAGGGTTGGAACCCAAAGACCCAGAAGCCATTTTACAGCAGCCACAGTTTCTGAACCCTAGAATTGGACCCAAAAATGGGAACGAAACCCAAATTGGGAAGCCATCTTTCCCTTGACGTAACATGGAACTCAGACCAAAATTTTGAGTTCGAGAAAAGATATATAGAAGGAATTTTAGACCAAAAACACAAAATTCACAAAAAAATATACTTTTTTCTTCAAAGGAAAACTTTGATGTTTTAAAAGATAATAAACATAAGTTTAATACACATTAATATATAAAATTGCTTTCCCTCCAAAATAAATTTGAACAGAACAAACTCAATCAGTTTCAGAAATATCTCTCTCTCTCTCTCTCTCTCTCTCTCTCTCTCTCTCTCTCTCTCTCTCTCTCTCTCTCTCTCTCTCTCTCTCTCTTTTACACAACTCGGATATTCTATTCAGTCTGACAATACTTCATTTCTTTGGTACATCCACTATTTGAATAAATATTCTCTCTCTCTCTCTCTCTCTCTCTCTCTCTCTCTCTCTCTCTCTCTCTCTCTCTCTCTCTCTCTCTCTCTCTCTCTCTCTCTCTCCCAAGCTGACAATACTTCATTGCTCCAATATTTGAATAAGCAGTTTCTTGCTGTTAAAAATCAAACTTTCCCCTAGTTCTCAGAATGGTTCAAAGGAGAGAGAGAGAGAGAGAGAGAGAGAGAGAGAGAGAGAGAGAGAGAGAGAGAGAGAGAGAGTCCTTTAAGTTCGATACATCCAGTTAAAAGCCCCCACGTGACCTTTGACCTATAATTGTAGGGTCATATTTCAATGTTAGGTATTTCAATATTCATAATGTTGGATGGTCATTAAAAATTCAACAAAAATTCAATTGAAATTCAATAGGAAATTTATAGACAGGTTCTTCAATTATTTAAGGAGAGTTAAAATGTCATATATATATATATATATATATATATATATATATATATATATATATATATATATATATATATATATATATTTCTTTGTTTCTTGTTAATTCCTTGGTTAAAAACAAGTTAATTAACTTGTTAGTTTTCTGTAAAAGAAAACTATTGTGCTGGCTTTGTCTGTCCGTTCGCACTTTTCCTGTCCGACCTCAGATCTCAAAAACTACTGAGGCTAGAGGGCTGCAAATTGGTATGTTGATCAACCACCCTTCAATCATCAGACATACCAAATTGCAGCCCTCTAGCCTCAGTAGTTTTTTATTTTATTTAAGGTTAAAGTTAGCCATAATCGTTTGTTTGACAACGATATAGGCCAGGCCACCACCGGGCCGTGATTAAAGTTTCACGGGCCGTGGCTCATACAGCAATATACGGAGACCACCGAAAGATAGATCTATTTTCGGTGGCCTTGATTATACGCCAGAAATAAAGTCACAAAGTACCGAAGAGATTTTACATAAATCAAGGCACATTACTTACATAAATTCTGCCTTGGCCGTCGTTCCAGAGCGTGCTGGCATAAGGCCAGTTATATATAGACCAAGAGAAGGCAAATGGAACAAAAACGAGGAGGTATTTTATCATTAAAACTCGCAAACACGATAAAAATTTCAAAGGGAAGACAAAGTTGGGCGGCCATTAAAACTTTACAGCAAAGCTAGAGACCATTTTTGCCATCATTAGTTTTCCCTCTGATACTTATCTCTCATTTATAAAAAAGGAGTTATCTCGACGATAAAAACCTCAAATCTATTTCTTTTAGGAATATGTTTTTTTTATATATATATTCTCTAACTTCTTTGAAAGGAGTTCGGGCTACAAAACTTTCGTAGGAAAATTGTTGGAACTGTTTACGAGTTTTTCGAAGTCCGGTTTGATTCCCGAGAGATTTATGGCCGAGAGATTCGACCTCCTATTCACTTTCGTTTACTCTAAATTCGTAATGATTTTAGGCTGGTTTTGACCAGTGGCGCGTGCGCGCGCGTATGCACCGCAGTGCGTACGCATGCATTATGTATATTGTCTCTTAGATTCGTCTTAATAAATTCAGGAAGGAAAGAATAAGTCTGACTTTTTTGTTGACAAAAAAAATTGAATCTGATCTAGATTCAGTCTCGATGTAGGAACCCTTTACAGATGAATATTTAGGATGTTCCCAAATCCTACAAAGGATTCAGATTAGTCTCCTGGGAGTCCCCAAATCCTGAAAAGGATTCAGAATAGTTTAAGGCACCCAAAATCCTAAAAAAAGTATTCAAAATATTCTCCTGGAAGTCCACAAATCCTAAAAAGGATTCAGATTGTCTCCGGGAAGTTCGCAAATCCTAAAAAGGATTCAGATTGTCTCCGGAAGTCTCCAAATCCTAAAAAGGATTCGGAGTTGGTTCCGGAAAGTCCCTGAATCCTAAATAGGATTCAAAACACTCTTCTAAAAATTCCTAAATCCTAAAACAGGATTCAGAAGTCTCCTGGAAATTCCTAAATCCTAGACAGAAAAAAAAAGATTCACTAACAGTCTCCTAGACAGGCCACACATTCCCAGGATTCCATTTAGGAATTCCGGTGCAGGATTCAGGAATTTGTATAAGGCCAGGAAAAACAATATTGCCTGGAACAAAATATACTGAGTGTAGTACCCTGTGTGTGTACACACATGGGTGTACATATGTGTATACACGTGGGTGTATCTATGTGTATACACATGGGTGTACATATGTGTATGTTAGTGTATTTGTGTGTTAATACTCATTAAAGATTGATTATTTACAATTTTAGCACAACAAACTCTCAGTCTCTCTCTCTCTCTCTCTCTCTCTCTCTCTCTCTCTCTCTCTCTCTCTCTCTCTCTCTCTCTCTCTGTCAAAAGTCCGTTCAAAAGGACAGAGACAAAATGGACTTGTTTCTCTCTCTCTCTCTCTCTCTCTCTCTCTCTCTCTCTCTCTCTCTCTCTCTCTCTCTCGTTCAAAAGGACAGAGACAAAATCTTTCTTTCACCACCCCTTTCTCTCTCTCTCTCTCTCTCTCTCTCTCTCTCAAGGAGAGAGAAAGAGAGAGAGAGAGAGAGATGATTAATTACCTTAGCCTCATGATATGACATCAGAGTGACTCTTGCAAGTTAATATTGTGGTGTGGAGAGAGAGAGAGAGAGAGAGAGAGAGCTAGCTTACCAATTCTAAACAGCTGCCCTGTTCAAGAGCATGCTCTCATTCTGCCCCTCTTCCAAGCATACAATAGACTTTCCATTTTATTCTCTCAAACCATACCCCACACTCTATCCTCTGATCTAATTGTCTGCCTTTCTGGGCAACAACGAGCAACAATGAGAGAGAGGTTTCAACGAGAGGTTTTAATGCCCTGTTCTGGTGGTGGGACGCTTTTGTGCCACTCAGTTCCGCCTGTTGAACGCGGCTCTTACGATTTTCCTTTTGTTCGCGAGATTTACAAAATATGGTTGGATAAATTTTCTGTTGTGGTGTTTATAAATGCGTGGGTTGTTTTTGTGTGTGCGTGGGAGTGGGAGTGGGTGGGTGGGTGGTTCGGCATTGTGGGTGGGCGGTGTGTGGGGTGTGGGTGGTTTTTTGTTAAGAGATATTTCGAGCTACTTCGAATTCATCACAGTTCTTGGCTCGAAATTTCCAAAAATGTTTCCCGTTTTGTTGTTAGAAATTCTGAGCAGGAAAGACAATAATGTATTAAAGGATTTTAATGATTTTTAAAGTTAATATAAATTTTGAAGGATTTTAATCGATTTCAAATGATTTTACAGGATTTTACGGATTTTAAAGAATTGTGACAATTCTTGAAGGATTTAAAAACAATTTTTATAAAGCATTTTAAAGGATTTTAATGGATTTCAATAGATTTTTAATGATTTTAAGAGAATTTCATAGGATTTTAATGAATTATAATATATTTTTATAGATTTAAAAGAATTTTTAAAGGACTTTAAAGGATTATAATAGATTTTTATTTATTTAAAAGAATTTTAAAAGGACTTACAAGGCTTATAATGTCCCCAACTCTCTCGGGAAAATTACCAACCCAAATAATTACCTGGGAAATCTAATTACCTGCGATTAGCGACGGGACGATTCTACTCATTAATTCGACCCTCCTCATTGGCTGATACAGAAGCATTACTCCCTTGGGGGTTTGTAAGGGAGGACGTGATTGGCTGTTAATGAGTCGTTGATGGATGGTGAAATTCTATCAGGAATTTTTGTCAGACGAAGAAGGGATTAATAGAATGTTCTATTAGGGATTTTTTTTGTGAAATATAAACGAACTATTCAGTATTTTTGGAAGGGATTAATAGAATATTCTATTAGGGATTTTTTTGTGAAATATAAACGAATTATTTAGCACTGAAGCGAAGTTTTAGCTTTGAAATCAACAGGCCAAATGATTCTCGATAAATCCTCTGTGATAACATGTCAAGTCATTAAGTTTTAAATCCCCTGATGTAGCGTTTCGAAATATATGATGGAATATATATAATGATTTCCCAGTCACAAACAAATTTCTGGGCCAATATGACTGACAGGGACAGAAAAAAAAGTTTGTAAAAATAACTAAAATCACTTTTTTCTCTCTCTCGTCAAAGTTACAGATATCAAAAGCAGGTTACATTAAACCAACCAGAAATTTTCTTTCTGTAACAGTTTGAATATTCATGAAGCGTTGATTTACATAATAAGTTCATATTCAAATGTATAAAACATAAAAAACTTAGTTAAAACACCCTCCAGGCACATTGCTGCGATTTTTATTCATTGACAGAATCTGGAATGAAAAAGAAACTTGCGTAGGAGAGGAGAATATTGACAGAGATAAAATTGAGAAAATAATGCTAAATAAATCACAAAGAATAAATATGTTGTGAAACTTGTACATAATAACCTTTAGAGAGAGAGGAGAATATTGAGAGGAGAGATAAGAATGAGAAAAGAATGCTAAATAAATCACAAAGAATAAATATGTTGTGAATATTATAGCAATTTTGTCCCAGGTACATAATACCTTTACAGAGAGAGAGAGAGAGAGAGAGAGAGAGAGAGAGAGAGAGAGAGAGAGAGAGAGAACAGAATGTGTAGGAGAGGAGAATATTGACAGAGATAAAATTGAGAAAATAATGCTAAATAAATCACAAAGAATAAATATGTTGTGAATATTATAGCAATTTTGTCCCAGGTACATAATAACCTTTACAGAGAGAGAGAGAGAGAGAGAGAGAGAGAGAGAGAGAGAGAGAGAGAGAGTGTGTAGGGGAGGAGAATATTGACAGAGATAAAATAGAGAAAATAATGCTAAATAAATCACACAGAATAAATATATTATGAATATTATAGCAATTTTGTCCCAGGTACATAATAACCTTTACAGAGAGAGAGAGAGAGAGAGAGAGAGAGAGAGAGAGAGAGAGAGAGAGAGAGAGAGAGAAATAATGGGGCCTTCAGTCTGCCCCGTTCTCAATTTAAATATGAATTGGATCTAATTTCAAATTGGATGGTATTCATATATATATATATATATATATATATATATATATATAGAGAGAGAGAGAGAGAGAGAGAGAGAGAGAGAGAGAGAGAGAGAGAGATCAGATCAGAGGACCAGAAAACAGTGAGGAAGAGAAAAAAACAGCAGAATATCAAGATAAAAAGAAAAATGGAGACAAGGCAAGATATTGGATAACAGAAAAAAAAAAAGGGTTTCTGTTTAGCATAAAATGACGAACAGCAGAAGGACATAATCGTGTCTGCTTGCTCTCCATGCCAAGTCTGTTGACACAATCTGTTTTCCTTTCCTGTCAGACGCAGGAAGTCCAAACATACTCGTTCTGGTGGTCATGTTTTCGATGTAAACACGATCTCGCGCAGAGAGAGAGAGAGAGAGAGAGAGAGAGAGAGAGAACTGAGGATGTTCTCAAACATATGGGTTAAAATGTAGCCAATTCTGATTAGTCACTTACGCAGGGCCTCAGTTGTCGTTGATGTACGAGAACTTTTATTTTTCGTGAGTGGTTGGTTGTTGGTGTACGATAACCTTCTGTCTTTCTTTGGGTGGTTGTTGGTGTACAGTGACTTTTTTTGAGTGGTTGCTGGCGTACGATAAGTTTTTTTGACTGGTTGTTGGTGCTACAATCATTTTTTTGAGCGGTTGTTAGCATACAATAACGTTTTTCAGGTGGTTGTTGGTGTACAATAACCTTCCGTCTTTCTTTGGCTGGTTGTTGATGTACAATAACTTTTTTGGCATGGTTGTTGGCGTACAATAACTCTTTAGGAATGGTTGTTGGTGTACAATGACTTTTTTTTGAGTGATTGTTGATGTACAATAACTTTTTAGGAGCGGTTGTTGGTGTACGATAACTTTTCAGTAGTTGGTGATGTACGATAACTTTCTTTTTGAGTGACTGTTGGTGTACGATAACTTTTTTTGAGTGATTGTTGATGTACGATAACTTTTTAGAAGTGGTTGTTGGTGTGCAATAACTTTGTTTGAGTGGCTGTTGATGTACGGTAACATATTTAGTGGTTGTTGGTGTATGATAACTTTGTTTTATTGCTGAAATAGACATGTAAGGTGGCTGTCAATTATTTTTAATTATCAAAATGAAATATAAAAATGAATATAATATAGATTCTGTTCAGTTCTCCAACTAGATGACAACAAATGCCTCAGATCCCCTGGAATTAAAACCAATCAAATTCTAGAATTAGTTACGTAATATAAAGAAAAAAAGTCTTGCAGAATTTATCCTAAAAAATAACAGGAACCATTTCTGTCCAATTTCGGGAGGGAATTACGTCATATATATAAGGATCAGTGATATGACCAAAATCTACATATATTTCTATTTCTCTCATCCAATTTTGGGGAAAAATATGGAATTCATACGTCACTGAAATGAATACTTTACGGGATTTGAGAGTGATGGGTTTCCATGCATATTGGCTGAAATGATTCCTGGGGGGGAGAGAGAGAGAGAGAGAGAGAATTTTAATAAATGAGTTTATATTAACTCTTGCTAGCATTCAACTTTAACTTTCTTTTCTCTTTCCCGTCAATTTTTCTTGACCATCACCAACTTTTAGAGAGAGAGAGAGAGAGAGAGAGAGAGAGAGAGAAATTTAATAACTGAATTTATATTAACTCTTGTTAACATTCAGCTTTAACTTTCTCTTCTCTTTCTCTGCAACTTTTCTTGACAATCACCAACTTTTAGAAAGAGAGAGAGAGAGAGAGAGAGAGAGAGAGAGAGAGAGAGAGAGAGAGAGAGAGAGAGAGAGAGAGAGAGAGTATTTTCCCATGAGAATCTGAAACTGGAACATCCAAAAAAAAAAATTTTTTAAGCAAAATAATTCCAAACAAAACTGCTTCATAATAGACATGGTATATTGCGAATATCAAAGGTGAAATTTCAGCTCAGAAAAATAATATTAGTTTTTTTCTGGGAGAAAAAAAAAACATTCCCACAGATGTAATATTCCCCGGCGTCCCAAATATACTTGATTTAATGCTAATGAATATTTTCCCCTTTTTTATGAGAATATTAACTTTACATATAACTAATACACACAAATGTATGTGTGTATGTATGTATGAATAAATATCTCCACTAGATACCATCCAGTTTGAACGAGGTCCTGTTAGCAACATATACATATATACATAAATCAAATCCTTTCAACAATACCTTCAATATTTCCAGATATCATTACCTCATTCGCCAATAACCCCTCGGCCTCTCGACAACGCCGTATTTCAGAATATTTCGTAATGATTCGCCCTGATAATGCTAATTAGAATTCCATCCCCTCGCAAAATATATATCCGAGCAGCGATAATAATCTTGTCTTTTGATCATTCTCCAAAATCTGCAACGTGAATTATCATTTTGCAACGCTTCAGTGAGGCTTCAGTGAGTTCGTTTGTGGCTGGATGAAGCCTCTGCCTCCGTAGGGGGGTTTTTGAACCAATATATGTGAGGGTTATGGTCGTATGTTTAATTAGTTTTCTGTAAAAGAAAACTATTTGCCACACTTTTTTCTGTCCGCCCTCGGATCTTAAAAACTACTGAGGCTAGAGAGTTGCAAATTGGTATGTTGATCATCCATCCTCCAGTCATCAAACATACCAAATTGCAGCCCTCTAGCCTCAGTAGTTTTTATTTTATTTAAGGTTAAAGTTAGCCATAATCGTGCTTCTGGCAGCGATATAGGCCAGGCAACTACTGAGCCGTGGTTAAAGTTTCATGGGCCGCAGCTCATAGCATTATACCGAGACCACCGAAAGATAGATCTATTTTCGGTGGCCTTGATTATACGCTGAACAGAAAACTCGATTTTTTACCTCGTTTTATGTTGTGGTTAATATTGTGATGTTATATTTATGTATTTCAACATCCAGATGTTTATAAACATTCGGAGAAAGTCAATATACATCTCTAACTGCCGAGAGATAACAGTTATTTGACAGATGAAGTATCATTGAGTTGGGTTTAGCTAACTAGAGTTATATCCCCAATTCCAATGGGAATGTGAATGGGAATGTGATTTACTTGGAGTTATCAAGAGATTAATAAAATATATTAATATAATAATTAGGATATTCTAATTTACTTGTAAAAGATAAGTATAATATATATATATATATATATATATATATATATATATATATATATATATATATATATATATATATATATATATAATACCTCAATCTTTCGCGATTCGAATTGCACGAATTCACAGACACGCGAACTGTTCATTAGAACCTAACTAATTGACATACACGATTTTTTCACAGACACGCTACATTTGCAAAATCCTCGAGAAACCCTGCAGTTTTATTTTTAATCTTTGAAGTCATTGACTATAGATATTCTCCTCGACGCCAAACTCACTCGATCTATCAATCGACGATCGACCGAAGTTCATTTGTCGTGAGCCAACAAAACAAAGCAAATACCAATCTTGGTGACAGTCCGAAAAAGCTCTCAGAAAAGTTGGAGAGAGAAGTCGGAAAAATCTTGAAGGAAAGATACTTCAGGAAGTTTTTTGGGGGGGAAGTTATACAGATTCTTCAAGTTTTGTTAAGAGGCAGCGAGGAATAGAGAGATCATCCAGGTATGAAAGAGAGAGAGAAAGAGAGTGAGTATGTATGTGTGTGTGTGTGGTCACGCACATTTAGGGAAATAAAACAAGGTTTATCTTCCTCTATCAGGCTACGAGTGAGAGTATTTATAAAATAATAAAGAATGAATTTATAAATAAAGATAAAATGTAAAGATAGTGGATGGTTTCAACAGAAGGAATTAAGTCATTCAAATTTGTCCAGCAACTCTGTAATATAAATATATATATATAAAGAAAGAGAGATGGTTTGGACATGTCCATCCCCTGGGAGAAAAATACGTGATATTATCGAGCTAGGTTCTCTTGTGGTTACCAAAAAAGTTGGATGACCCAGGCCGAAGCCTGCTTAGATGAGACCTATGACCTAAGGCTGCTTAGATAAGAACTATGAGATTATGAGGCTTAGAAACAAGTGGAGATTACTGAAAGACAAAGCACAGGATAGAGATGAGTCACAACAGATATTTCCCAAAAATTGATTATTCCATTTCACAAATAATAGAACCTTTGAATATGATGATTCTATGATTGTATGATTACATTAATCACGAAAATCTGATCGATTATCACACAAATAATTGGCGGGGAGCCTGATTTATCCCAATGAATTAATGATAAATTGATAATTCATATATTTAATCACAGGCAGTTATGTATAATTACAAATGATTTGATCGCAAAGCAGAATATTTGGATGACAATGATTTGGCGATTATAATTTTATATTAAAATGCAGAATTATTTATTGCTGATAATTTTATATTAATGCAGATAATTCTAGGGTCCAAATAAATACAAAACGTCCCTTAAAAGAATGAGGCTTACCTGAATGGAGTAAAAAAACAAGAGCATGGAGAGAATTCCAGGTAATATACCACCACATGACAGGTGTGTTTATATGGTAAGCAGTAAGAATGGAGCACTGACCAAAGTCTTACCTGTAAAGTGCAAATTTAAATGGCCATAGAAGTAGTGTTAAAGAAAATGAGATTATGCAATATTGACTGAGAAATCTATTTAAATCATTATTTTGCTGTAAAATAGGATTATCATTAATTGAATTTGAACTATAAGGGTGAGAGAGTTTATCTTTAAGCTTTATCAATAATTTCAGTATATCAATATATATATAAATATATATATATATAAAATCTGGAGTTTTATCTGCATTTTTTCAGTACCACTAAGATATAAAATAAGGTGCAAAATATAAAATATATGAAATATAAAAATATTTGAAATATAAAATACAAAATATTTCAGGTATGGAATATAAGAAACTTAAAATATAAAATTCAAAATATTCAAAGTATCAAATATATATAAAATATAATTCTATACTCCGCCCCTGATTTTATCCTGCAGTCCAGAAATCTAGCAGATAAAACAGTTTTATTTTTCCTTTTCTTCCACAGGAGAAATCTTAATATATTATCCTCTCAATGCATTATGCAACTTCCTAATTCTTCTAAATTTTTTACTCTTCTCTCTCTCTCTCTCTCTCTCTCTCTCTCTCTCTCTCTCTCTCTCTCTCTCTCTCTCTCTCTCTCTCTCTCTGCCGTGGAAACTTAGTCAGGTGTTAAAAAGTGGCAAGATAAAATCCAAGGAATTATCATTTGAAGAAAAGGAATTGTTTTAAACTTTTCCTGAACTGAAAATTGCGAGGAATAGTTTTATTACTTTTTTTTATAATATTGCTTTGGTTTTTTTTTCATTTTTCTCTTTTGGTGAGAGAGAGAGAGAGAGAGAGAGAGAGAGAGAGAGAGAGAGAGAGAGAGAGAGAGAGAATTATGTCGAGCCCTTAGCAACGTTTCCATCACGTTTTAATGTTTCACTCGAAAGGCGGGGTGTGTAGAGAGAGAGAGAGAGAGAGAGAGAGAGAGAGAGAGAGAGATCAATGTGGGGAGAGAGAGAACTATGTGGAGAGAGAGAGAGAGAGAGAGAGAGAGAGAGAGAGAGAGAGAGAGAGAGAGAGAGAGAGAGAGAGAGCCAGAGTCACAAGAAATTTAATATTGCAACATACGTTCCCACGACTCGAAAACTAATGGTCGATTTCGTCCTGGAATTTGTGTCTCACAACAAATCCATCTTCTTCTTCTTCTTCTTCTTCTTCTTCTTCTTCTTCTTCTTCTTCTTCTTCTTCTTCTTCTTCTTCTTCTTCTTCTTCTCCCTTTTAATTCCGGACGAGAGAAGAAAAACATCTGTAGGAATCGTAGTAAGTTCTGGAGGAATTCATGAATGAAACGTGACGCTTTTATGAATGAGTAGACCCTCCGTGACATTGGGTTACTTTTTTGTTGGCTACGTTTTTAAAAAGAGGTCCATACCCGTGCCCATACCCATACCCAAATCTGTACCCATACCCATACCCATATCTGTACCATACTTACACCCATACCCATACTCATACATATACCTATACCATACCCATATGTATACCTACACCCATACCCATATCTGTACCATACCCATACCCATATATGTACCATACCTGTACCCATACCCATATCCTTACCATATCCATACCATACCCATACCATACCCATATCCATATCCATACCATACCCATACCCTTACCATACCCATACCTATACCCATACCCATACCCATACCCACAGCTAAATTAACCCTGCAAATAATAATCGGCAAAAGTCTACGAGCAGCACCAGCCCCGTTTACCTTCCGGCGTGCAAACAAACAAACAAACTAATGTTTCAAAGTTTTAGATATATAGTTCAAATAAATAATAAGATTTCTAAGCCTCTTAATTAATTTTCATGATGATAATTAATGATTTATTAATTATCTATTAAAAAATATATATATATATATATATATATATATATATATATATATATATATATATATATATATATATAACCAACACCTTTATGGAAAAGGAAACGTATGAATGATATATTAGGTTAAAATTGGGAAGGTGGGGAGTTTAAGGGGAGAGGGGGATAGATAGGTCCTTTCCTGCTATGGTCAACGAAATGGTTGAAGAGAATTTCAATTTATATTTTGGGGAATTTGGCGGGTATGGGCTGAAATAGAGTTTCCGCTGGCTAGATATAGAAGGAGAGAGAGAGAGAGAGAGAGAGAATAAAATGTAAGATAAAATAATGACAATGATGTAGAAATTATAACAGGAAAAGTAAATGAAAAAAGCTGGAGAGAGAGAGAGAGAGAGAGAGAGAGAGAGAGAGAGAATGTTAGATGGTAGGCACATCCACTTTTGTAACAGTTAAGAGAGAGAGAGAGAGAGAGAGAATGAATTCTAACATCACAAGGGTGACAAAATTCCAATTCAATTAATTAATATTATTAACACCACTTCTATATTCCAGTCTTGATAAACTTTTTTCTAACTTCATTAACGTCTACATCCCAGCCGGGAAAAACTTCTAAACTTAATAACTTCTGGACTTGATAGCTTCTGGACTTAATACCTTCTGGACTTCAAAACTCCTAGACTTCAAAACTTACAAATCAACTCAACTTCCTATAGGCTGAATTATTCCCCGTGCTAATGTTCCCATTTTCTTTGTCGCTGGATTCCAGGACATTCCAGTACAATCCCACGTCCAAAGGAGCCTCACATTCCAGTGTTCCAGTTATTCACATTTATTTGTTATACACATATTGTCATTTCCTTTCACTGAATAACTTTCAAGAAAAAATATTTTCAATTTTTGTTTTAATATTTTTTGATTTACAAAAATATTCAGTGTATTTTGCATCAGGTAATCTGTTGGTAATTACCTGGTGATCAGCTGCTAATCTCCTGTCCATTAATCTCTCTCTCTCTCTCTCTCTCTCTCTCTCTCTCTCTCTCTCTCTCTCTCTCTCTCTCTCTCTCTCTCTCTCTATTCAAGATATGACAGTTAGAGATAATGTGTATGTATACGCATATACATTAGAATTATTATGTGGACAAGTTTTCTCTCTCTCTCTCTCTCTCTCTCTCTCTCTCTCTCTCTCTCTCTCTCTCTCACACACACACAATTTTGAAGACATAAAACTGGGTAATCACATTATATAACATTCCATTAGTAATCTCTAAATAATCTCAGAGTCATATCCTTTCCAGTGACTGTATATCCTTAACTTTCCCTCAGGGAAAGTGAAAAAATACTTTCTTTTCCCCCCAAAAGACAGAATTCCTTTCACTACAAAGAAAGTTTTAATTGGATGAATATATGTAAAGGACCTTTGGCTGTGATGTAACGGGAATAATGGGAATATTCCAGTTTGTAGTGGGAATATGACGGTATGGGACAAGATCTTTAGCATGGGATGGGGTTATGGGATGGGCGGGGGGGGGGCAAAATGCCCCCAAAATCCGTGGGAACAGAATCCTGCGCATTTTTAAGAATTCTTAGAATTGCGCTTAATTACGGGTTGTGTTATCGTAGCGGGTCAGCTGTAATGACCCGGTTGCAAGGGATAATAATGGCCTTTGAGAGAGAGAGAGAGAGAGAGAGAGAGAGAGAGAGAGAGAGAGAGAGAGGTTAATTCTAGATATAAAGATTCCAGTCACACCTTTGGGGCTATGAAATCTCAGAGGTCTAATTATTTCTTATAATGGCTTTCATATCTTGAGAGAGAGAGAGAGAGAGAGAGAGAGAGAGAGAGAGAGAGAGAGAGGAACATGTCCACAAAAGCATTTAAATATACATGCGCACACATACACAATACATGCATGCATTTATAACCAGCCTAATTCATCCATTTCAAATCCCAGGGGACTGAATATTTGATAAAATATTACGTCCGGTCACTGAATGCATTACAGGTATTATACGGATTCAATATTCACCTGTATTAAACCTGTATATGATCTACGTATGAACTATGTATGAAACGGCCCGCTGGTTCTGACAGATCCGTGCTACTTAATTGAAGTAATACAAAAGCTGTTTTACGTAATGTTTTCGAATATGTAATTAGTCTTGTCACGTCCGTGGTGAGAGGTGTAGATGAATGTGTTGTATGTTTGTATATTGATTGTTATTGATATTTTTTCATTTTAATTCATGTTTTACAGTTTCGTTTATAATGGTGATTGCTGGGTGAATGTTCTCGTCGTGGAATAATCTATGCGTAGAGAATGTGAGTGAAGAATATGAATGTTGAATGGTGACTGAAGTGTACCTTTTCAAATGTTCACATTAGTTCTCTCTCACTCTTTTACTCTCACTCACTTTCTTTATTCTTTGTTGCATGTGTATTTTGTGCAGTGGTGCACTTCACAGCTCTCTCTCTCTCTCTCTCTCTCTCTCTCTCTCTCTCTCTCTCTCTCTCTCTCTCTCTCTCCATTCTTTGCTTACGTTTTATGTGAAATATATTCGATACTCTCTCTCTCTCTCTCTCTCTCTCTCTCTCTCTCTCTCTCTCTCTCTCTCTCTCTCTCTCCATTTTTACATTTTTTTCATGTGTCGTTTTACTTTCCACCTCTCTCTCTCTCTCTCTCTCTCTCTCTCTCTCTCTCTCTCTCTCTCTCTCTCTCTCTCTCTCCCACAATCACTTCACACCCGCATTAGACGAGCGAGGAAATTCTCCCCTTAAAAAACTACTCATTGATTTTGGGGGTTTCATTCTTGTCTGTGGGTGGGGCGGGACGATGGGGTGGTGTTGGAGTCAAGGAGAACCCTTCCGGGGTTTTTAGGGGGGGGTGGTTTCGGGGTTTCTCCTTTGGGGTTTGGGGAAACCTCAGGAAGTCTTTGAAAGGAGTATTTGAAAGGGGTCTTTGAAAGTGTTGGAATCTGACCCTGTTTCAGTAGTTTGTATTATGGCTAAAGCTTCTCTTTAATCATACGCTCGCGCGCGTGCACGAAGTGAGTGAGAGAGAGAGAGAGAGAGAGAGAGAGAGAGAGAGAGAGAGAGAGAGAGAGTAGTAGCGGCTAGTATTCAACTTACAATGAATAATGACATTTTCAATCATTTTAGGAATTTCTATTCAAACATTCGTCTTGCTTTGTCCATCGACTTCTATTGACGAGCCTCGACCAATCAGAAGCCAGAGTTGTGATTGGCCAGTCAACCAATCAGAAGCCAGAATTGATTGGCCAGTGACCTGACTACAGGACATTAAAGATTATTGAGGTCATAAATACCACTGGAAGTCATTGACTCTCTCTCTCTCTCTCTCTCTCTCTCTCTCTCTCTCTCTCCAATAAATATTTTAGTTCCAATAAAGTTTCTACTATAAATTTTCTCTCCCCCGATAAATTTTCTTGTTCCAATTTTTTTTTTGTTCCAATAAATTTTTGAAATAAATTTTCTCTCCCCCAATAAATTTTCTTGTTCCAATAAATTTTTTTAGTTCCAATAAATTTTTGCAATCAATTTTCTCTCTCCCTAATAAATTTCCTTGCTCCAGTAAATTTTTTGCAATAATTTTTAAATTTTTTTAAAAATTTAGACAATTCAAAAAATGATACCTTCATTTTATGTTATTTTTAAATTGTCTAATTTTAATTTTATTCTTAATATGCAAATGAATGTCTTCATTTGCATACTGCACGGTCACCAATTCTTTCACCTCCTGACCGGAAATTGCCGAATTCGGGAGGGAAAGGAACCATTATGCTAATTTATGCAAATTAAGGGCGGTCTAACTTTTGAGGGTTGTACAGTACAGTACAACGAATGACTAAGTAACTCTTTGGCGAAAAATCATTATTATTATTATTATTATTATTATTATTATTATTATTATTATTATTATTATTATTATTAACTGCATGCTTTCAATACATTTTTATCTATTTATTCATTTATTGTTTCCTTTTTCTTTTTCTTTTTCCAATACATTTTATCTGAATAATAATAATAATAATTTATTCATTTATTGTTTCCTTTTTCTTTTTCTTTTGTTCCATATGAATATGTTTCATCTTCTGAATAATAATAATAATAATAATAATAATAATAATAATAATAATAATAATAATAATAATAATAATAAATCTCTTCAATATCAGTGCCTCTTCCGTATCCGGCAGAACCAATTACCGGCTTCGCTGGAGACGCGAAACGACGGGG
>NC_089774.1:10852658-10880158 GCF_040412425.1 Macrobrachium rosenbergii | reverse complement strand
TGTGGTATTTTTCGAGGCAATATCTTCCTGCTTTCGCAAGCAACAGACTCTCTTGCCTGGGGATGTTGCTTGAGAGCAACACACAAGCAAAAAATAAAGACTAAACCTACTGAAAAATATAGAGAATTAGGTTCTCCCCAGCTCAGAAGAATTCCTGTTTGGTTATTCAATAACAACCTCTTGTTGTTTTATGGAAAGAGGTTGTGCTTCGGGGCTATCAGGTTATGACAATGTTATTTCCTTGGTCAGTTGAGAATGGGCTTTCTTCATGCAAAGAATAATATTGCAGTTTTGTAATGGTTTCATTTTTGTCGTTGAGTATGCAACAGGCAGACGACTGCCTTCGGCTGTGTGGTGGGTTGTATCTTAAGGAAAATTGTCTTTGTTTTGGCTTAAAGAATTAAATGAAAATTGTCTTTGTTTTGCCTTAAAGAATTAAATGAAATTTGTCTTTATTTTGCCTTAGAGAATTATGTGAAAATTGTCTTTATTTTGCCTTAAAGAATCAAATTTAAAATTGTCTTTATTTTGCCTTAAAGAATTAAATGAAATTTGTCTTTATTTTGCCTTAAAGAATTTTGTGAAAATTGTCTTTGATTTGCCTTAAAGAATTAAATGAAAATTGTCTTTATTCTGCCTTAAAGAATTAAATGAAAATTGTCTTTATTTTGCCTTAGAAAATTAAATGAAAATTGTCTTTATTTTGCCTTAAAGAATTAAATGAAAATTGTCTTTATTTTGCCTTAAAGAATTAAATGAAAATTGTCTTTATTTTGCCTTAGAGAATTAAATGAAAATTGACTTTGTCCTGCCTTAAAGAATAATACAATTATGCAAATTTATCTTTATCCTTTGCTTTTTGCAATACCTTCGTCAATATTCACGATTTGCTTCAGATTTGCAATTGAAAACCATTTAAGAATTTCAGTTGAAATCCTTCAATTTGCAATAAACAAATATTTGTCAATCAGCCTCAATCGATTCTGCAATGGAAAGCAGATGTCATTATTGCTTTCCAATGGAGATTGCAACGATTATTGATAATTATCAGTTCATCCAGTCAAAAATTATACTTTCTGAATTATATAATTTCGAATCAGTTTTCGAATGATCTCATTAACTTCCCAAAGGCATAATTGAAATTAGTTAACTAAATAAGACATTAAAGAAAAAAATCTCAGTCCACTGAACCCTTATAAGAGAGAGAGAGAGAGAGAGAGATGAACTTGATAGCATACTAAGGTTCGCAGTCTCTTTTCAAGAAGTTAATAAACTGAGAGAGAGAGAGAGAGAGAGAGAGAGAGAGAGAGAGAGAGAGAGAGAAGAAATGAACTTGACATCCTACGAAAATATTCAATCCTCTTTTTAAAAACACAGGGAGAGAGAGAGAGAGAGAGAAATGAACTTGATAGCACACTAAGGTACCCAGTCGCCATTTTAAGAAGTTAATAACAGAGAGAGAGAGAGAGAGAGAGAGAGAGAGAGAGAGAGAGAGGGGGCTTAATGACATTCCCCCGTCATTCCTTTGTCACCGGAAGTGCCTTACTCTGGTGTAATCCGGACGGAATGACTGTAATTCCCACACCTTTTGTGGGGCTGTTTAGAAGCGTATTCAACCCAGCGCCTGACACCCTCCGTTCCGGAGTGAAAAAAAAATCTCTCTCTCTCTCTCTCTCTCTCTCTCTCTCTCTCTCTCTCTCTCTCTCTCTCTCTCTCTCTCAGAACTTTTCTCATTAAGCAGAGTAAACACAACACCTCCTTAAGGTAAGGAAAAACCATCAGTGGAAAAAATAAATCCTTTTTAAAGGTGATATTCTGATACTCACTTATCATAAGGAGAATCCTTTAAGAAAGAAGTGGTGTATTAAATAGCAATAAGCAGTACACAACGAGCCACCCGTCTCTCTTATCTGATCTGTCGAGCTATCTGTCTCTATCCCTCTGGCGTAGCTGAGGAATTCGGTCGTTAGCAGTGAGATAACAGCCGTTTCAATCTTACAGAATTTAACAGATGGCAGTGGTCGTTCGTCTTGCCAGCTCAGAGCAGAACAAGATACAGGAAAGTGGTTAGGCTTCAAAAGGCTAAAGGTTAGGCTTCAAAAGGCTAAAGGTTTGGCTCCAAAGGCTAAAGGTTAGGCTTCAAAAGGCTAAAGGCTAGGCTTCAAAAGGCAAATGGTCAGGTTTCAAAAGGCTAAAGGTTTGGCTTCAAAAGGCAAAAGGTTAGGCTTCAAAAGGCTAAAGGCTTGGCTTCAAGAGGCAAATAGTCAGGCTTCAAAAGGATAAAGGTTTGGCTTCAAAAGGCTAAAGGTTTGGCTTCAAAAGGCTAAAGGTTAGGCTTCAAAAGGCAAAAGGTTAGGCTTCAAAAGGCAAAAGGTTAGGCTTCAAAAGGCAAAAGGTTAGGCTTCAAAAGGCTAAAGGTTTGGCTTCCAAAGGCAAATGGTCAGGCTTCAAAAGGCTAAAGGTCAGGCTTCAAAAGGCAAAAGGTCAGGCTTCAAAAGGCAAAAGGTTAGTCTTCAAAAGGCAAAAGGTTAGTCTTCAAAAGGCTAAATGTTTGGCTTCAAAAGGCAAATGGTCAGGCGTCAAAAGGCTAAATGGTTAGGCTTCAAAAGGCAAAGAAAATTGATACAGGTGAAAGGTTAAGCTTCAAAAGGCGAAAGGTTAGGCTATAAAATGCAAACGGTTAGGCTTCAAAAGAAAAATAGCTAGACTTCAAAAGGCTAAAGGTTAGGCTTCAAAATGCAAAAAGTTAGGCTTCAAAGGGCAAATGGTTAGGCTTCAAAAGGCAGACAAAATAGGTACAGACAAATGGTTAGGCTTCAGACCAAAGAAGATTTCCACTCGGCATTATTTACCACCAGAGTCCATTTATGAAATCCTTCCAGGAATCTTTATGGAATCTCCCTGGAACATACAAAAAACCTGGAACCGGAATCTTTACCCCAGGGGTCTATTTATCGAATCTTTCTAGAATCTCCCTGGAATATAAAAACCTGGAACTGGAATCGGGAACGAAGGAAAGAACCATCTGATCCATCTGAAGAGATTCAGTATTGTTCCTCAGCCTCGAGAGAACCATCACTCTCAATTCTTCTTCAGTGGAAGTGGTTTGCATTCTATTTTTTCTTTTCTATTGCCGCGCGTGCATTCTTGCATGCAATTTGCATGCATGCACTGAATGCATTGAAATATACTCTCTCTCTCTCTCTCTCTCTCTCTCTCTCTCTCTCTCTCTCTCTCTCTCTCTCTCTCTCTCTCTCTCAGAATTCTGATATCATTGATTTTGAAGATTATAAATGTATATATATACATTTCTGCATCATACTGTTTTGGATTTATCTCTGCAATACCTACGGATATCTCCTCTCTCTCTCTCTCTCTCTCTCTCTCTCTCTCTCTCTCTCTCTCTCTCTCTCTCTCTCTCATAGTCTTCACAGAATCTGTCTGTCAATCTTGCTTTTTTGTCTGTTGAATCTCTGTATAGGTAACTCTCTCTCTCTCTCTCTCTCTCTCTCTCTCTCTCTCTCTCTCTCTCTCTCTCTCTCTCTCTCAAGGAGCCATCTTGCATTCAGGCGGGTCTTTACAAAAAAAAGAAAAAAGCAATTTAGAAGTTTCTACGCCACTTCCCCACAAGAGAGAGAGAGAGAGAGAGAGAGAGAGAGAGAGAGAGAGAGAGAGAGAGAGAGAGATTTTAATTCAATTTCTTGACACGAACACAAGGTGAAAAGGAGACGGCGCCGCACCGTGATTTGAAATGAAAAGGACATTTTTCCTGAGAGATCACTTCTGGAAAGTTTACTTTGAAATCAGTCCCAGGTTTCTTTGTCTTACTTTCCTTTCAGTGGCGATTAGAAAGTTTTTTTTGTCTTTTTCCAAAAAAAAAACTTTCTCTTCGTGAGACGTGAAAGTTGGAGGCAGTTTGTGAAAGTGTGAAAGTACTTGCACGCCCAGTGGTGGCTTTATAATATAATTCAAAATTATTTTTTCTGGAATGTGACCAAAACTCTCTTTGAATCGACAATATAATTTTTAAAATAAAAATAATGAAAATTATTATCCTATAACTAAATAATTGCATGAAATTATTCCTAAAACATTGCAGATGGATAAATGGTGATATTGCATAATGGAAGGACCACTAATTATTTATTATATAATACAAGGACCACTAATTACTGTTTTTATTATATGACACAAAGGACCACTAATTAGGTATAAAAAAAATTGGAAATATATATAATCTATCAAAATTAAATTTTTGTATAATTTTGTATAATTATTGAAGTTGTATACTAGAAGGACCACTAAAGATTATATTTTTGTATGACACAAGGACCACTAATTATGTATAAAAAAATTGGAAATATATGATTTATCAAAATTTAACTCGTGTAAAATTCTGTGTAATTATTGATATTGTATAATAGAAGAACCACTAAAATTTATATTTTTGTATAACACTGGGACCACTAATTACAGTATATATATAATACATGGACCACTAATTACTGTATCAATTCCCCCTCCCCCCAAATCCGGCCTAATTAGCGAGATCATGTTTCTGGTCCAGTTTTTATTTTAATTACAAAGTAATTATTGACATATAATTAGGTATAATTCGTAGTTCCATAAAGGGTGGGCTATCAGTACTGAATTGAAATTGCACTGGTGAATTTTCGTGTGATCTCTCTCTCTCTCTCTCTCTCTCTCTCTCTCTCTCTCTCTCTCTCTCTCTCTCTCTCTCTCTCTCTCTCTCTCAAGTCTTACTTCAATTATTTTGAAGATTATAAATAAATATATTTTTACATCAAACGATTTGGATATGTATATGAAATGCTTGCAGATTCAGCCTTCTCTCTCTCTCTCTCTCTCTCTCTCTCTCTCTCTCTCTCTCTCTCTCTCTCTCTCTCTCTCTCTCTCTCTCATTCCAGTCATCCTGAAGACTGTACATCTATCAACTTGATTTCTACCAGAAATACCTTCAGATTCCTTCCTTTCCTCTCAGTGTTATCGCCCCTTCTTGCTTGTTCACTCCTGACTGAGTGGGTGATCAAGCAAGCAAGCAAAGAAACAAGGAGGCAAACAAGCAAAGCAAGCAGGCAGGGAGGAGGAGGAGGAGGAGGAGGAGGAGGAGGAGGAGGAGGAGGAGGAGGAGGAGGTGGTCTTCTGGTGCCTCTGTGAGAAATGATTTAACAAATGCAACATCATTTATCTCTTCTCTCTCTGACTTTTATTGCCGACTTGAGAAACTCGTGAAATATATTCGGTTTTATTTTACATCTTTCTCGGGCCGGTTGTTTATTGGTGTGGGTTTTGGAAATAAACCCCCCCGCGCCCCCTTTTTTTTTTTGGTTGGTTTTTTCTGAAATGGAAACTATTGTGCTGGATTTTTTTTCTGTCCGGATTTTTTATGTTCGCAGTTTTTCTTTTGCAGTTTTTCTGTCAGCACTTTTTCTGTCCGCACCTTTTTCTGTCAGCACTTGTTCTGTCAGCACTTTTTCTGTCCGCACTTTTTCTGTCCACACTTTTTCTGTCCGCACTTTTTCTGTCCACACTTTTTCTGTCCACACTTTTTCTGTCCACACTTTTTCTGTCCGCACTTTTTCTGTCCGCACTTTTTCTGTCCGCACTTTTTCTGTCCACACTTTTTCTGTCCGCACTTTTTCTGTCCACACTTTTTTCTGTCCGCACTTTTTCTGTCCACACTTTTTTCTGTCCGCACTTTTTCTGTCTGCACTTTTTTCTGTCCGCACTTTTTCTCTATATGTATATATATATGTATATATATATACATATACATATATATATATATATATATATATATATATATATATATATATATATATATATATATATATATATATATGTTATCATTATATCTATACATCGTTACATCTTAGCCATAATGTCTAGCATATAAAAAAATTTCAAAATAAAATATATATATATATATATATATATATATATATATATATATATATATATATATATATATATATATATATATATATATATATATATATATATATATATATATACTCGCTAATCATGGAAAAAATATCATTTTTTTTACTTAAATAAAAGTGAGATTCGCCTAAGTAAACCAAAAAAGTAAATGTCTTTTTTTTTTTTTTTTTTTACTTAATTGCACTTTTTGCAA
The DNA here is from genome assembly GCF_040412425.1 of Macrobrachium rosenbergii. Taxonomy (NCBI): domain Eukaryota; kingdom Metazoa; phylum Arthropoda; class Malacostraca; order Decapoda; family Palaemonidae; genus Macrobrachium; species Macrobrachium rosenbergii. Next base: position 10,874,001 of record NC_089774.1, on the reverse strand, counting down.
AAGCGAAATTAGGGTGTATTTCACTTCAGCTCAAATTGCAAAGAATATAATTTTATTTTCGCTGTAACATTTCAACGAATAAAACGTTGCTTTCCATTGAGAGAGAGAGAGAGAGAGAGAGAGAGAGAGAGAGAGAGAGAGAGAGAGAGAGAGAGAGATCATTATTGCAAATAGATAATAGCTCAATAGGTTATAGTACTGGATCCCCCTATCAGAGAGAGAGAGAGAGAGAGAGATTATTGATCAAACACATTTTTATATTGTTTCTAATAAGTTTCTCTCTCTCTCTCTCTCTCTCTCTCTCTCTCTCTCTCTCTCTCTCTCTCTCTCTCTCTCTCTCTCCAAAAAAATCTAAACAAAACAAAAGTAAATATTGTCTAATACACAAATGATCTCTAAATATTTAGATACACAAAGCTAAATAATGGTAAATATTACCCAGATATTACTTAACGAACAAGTGAAAATAATGGTAAATATTACCCAAAAATATTACTTGACAATTAGGTGAAAATAATAGTAAATCTTACCAAAATATTACTTAAAAAATAAGTAAATTTGATAGTAAGTATTACCCAAATATTACTTAACAAACAAGTGAAAATAATAGCAAATATTACCAATATATTACTAAACAAACAGTTAAGAATAAAAGCAAATATTACCAAGATATTACATAACAAACAAGTGAAGATAAAAGTAAATATTACCAAAGTGGGAAAAAAAAGCAAATATTACCAATATATTACTTAACAAACAGGTAAAAATAAAAGCAAATATTACCAAGGTGGGGAAAAAAGGACATATTACCTAAATATTACTTACCAAACGACTGAAAAAAAAATATAATACTTCAATCACCACCTTCGATCCCCCATTTTTCAAAGTCTTTGACAGACTCGACCAATCAATCATCAGAAACAGTCTGCCTCCCTCTATAACTCAAGGCCTGTCAATCATAGCTTTAAAAATTAGGACTTTAATCTCTCTCTCTCTCTCTCTCTCTCTCTCTCTCTCTCTCTCTCTCTCTCTCTCTCTCTCTCTCTCTCTCTCTCTCTCTTGCCAGCAGTCAAAAAATGGTATTAATTAGCTGATTTTTTTAGTTTCCTGTGATGAAGCATCTTTTTTTTTTTTTTTATTTTTTGTGTCAAGGGGAGAGAGAGAGAGAGAGAGAGAGAGAGAGAGAGAGAGAGAGAGAGAGAGAGAGAAACAGATATGTCTTGTGGGAAAAGAAGAGAGAGAGAAAGAGATGAACAATCATTAAAATTAATAAGGTAATTATTGGTCTCTTGTTTCAGCTGGAGAGAGAGAGAGAGAGAGAGAGAGAGAGAGAGAGAGAGAGAGAGAGAGAGAGAGAGAGAGAGAACTAAAACATGTACAATGTCGAAATGAAGGTTCAAGAAAGCAGGTGAGAGAGAGAGAGGGAGAGAGAGAGAGTAACAGCTAATTTCTCCAGCAGAATTTCAATACTTTCCTTAACAAATAACAGACGAATTACAAGGCATTACGTGACGTCACGAACGGCGGAGAAAGCCATTACGGGGGTAAATTACAAAGCAATAAACAAACACGGGAGGTGTTTGTGTGTGTATGTGCTTGTGTGCCAGCGCGTTTGTTCCCGAGCAAAAACACCAGAATACAGTTATTCTAACATTACTTAACCTGTAATGAGCTTATAAAAACTCTCTCTCTCTCTCTCTCATTCCACGGCGGGTAATGCAATCTCCCATTTATTTTGCAGCCGCAATATGTCGTAAATTTCGCCTTAATAATCCCATACCCTCTCTCTCTCTCTCTCTCTCTCTCTCTCTCTCTCTCTCTCTCTCTCTCTCTCTCTCTCTCTCTCTCACGCAAAATGGAAATCTGATATGGCCATTTTGTTACCCAAATACAGTTGTAAGTTTACGTTCGTGGGTCGCATCTGGGCTGGAGAGAGGGAGAGAGAGAGAGAGAGAGAGAGAGAGAGAGAGAGAGAGAGAGAGAGAGAGAGACCAATCAAAGTGTTTAGTTTTTTCTCTCAAAATTGCAACACAAAGTAGAAAGGTTTGTTTGCCCAAACAATCTGAAACAAATGACTTATTTAAAAAAGAAATAATTTTAGCTGATTTGATCTCAACAGGTTAAGTGATTACATAAATAAATGAATTAATATATATATATATATATATATATATATATATATATATATATATATATATATATATATATATATATATAGATCCCTTATTCCCAAAACCTATCAAGTATTCATTCGACAGGAATCTATAATAATTATGAACTAATTTTGGCCCTTAATGAAGTTCCCCTAGTGAATAATAATAATTCATGGAGCACGAAATGGCATTTTTAAATGCGTTAATGTTAATTAAACATTATTCATTCATTTATTTACATGAACAAATCAAATAAATAAATAAAATGAATAAGACAAATATAGATATGAGATGAATAACTCTTCAAAGAATCAGTGTTCTCTCTTGTTAATTCTTCCATTTCCAAATTTATTTATTCATATATTTATTCACTTGTTTGTTTATTTATTTATTCATTCATTCATTCATTCATTCATTCATTCATTTATTTATAAATAGGCAGGCCTTTTTTTTTTAGTACAAACATTGAATGAAAACTCGAGAGCGAAATTGATGGCTTGCCAAGTTAATGCTAGGCGGCTCTTCAGAGCGGAAAGAAACGCCCCTTCCCCTACCCTCTCCCCTACCCAAAACCCCCTCCCCTCCCCTACCCATAACCCCTCCCCTCCCCCATCCATAACCCCTTCCATCCCCTTCCCCTCCCCTTAAAACCCCCTCCCCCTTTCGACTGGATTACAAGGAGCGTTTTGCCCAAGAAATGGCGACTCCATTCTTACCCCTGGGTTTTACGACCCTTTTTACGCCCCACTAAAAGCGAGAACTCTGCCTGTTCTGTATATACTCGTGTATAAAAAGGGTTTCCTCTCTCTCTCTCTCTCTCTCTCTCTCTCTCTCTCTCTCTCTCTCTCTCTCTCTCTCTCTCGCGATGGCGCTCGGTAAGTTGTTGTAATAATGGATACCAGAGGCATCACATTTTTCATGTATATATCCCTGTGAAGAGGCGAGAGAGAGAGAGAGAGAGAGAGAGAGAGAGAGAGAGAGAGAGAGAGAGAGAGAGAGACTGTGCTTATTGAAAACGCAGTATTGATATAGATTAGTCTTATAAAAATTCGTTAAATATATTAACTGATTTATAGAGAATGTATATATATATTTATTTATTTATTTATTCTGGAATTGTTTAGAAATATACTTCCCAGATTAAGTAAACAAACAGAAGTATATTAAATGTATTTACAACCTGACTTTGTCGTTCAAATTCAATAATATATTTTGGATAATAAAAAATGAAAAACAAATGAATGACAGGACTTTGGATTTACAGTAAAACTGAATTTTCTAAATAAGAATATTTTAAATATTCTCAGTCGCAAAGAGGTCCAATATTTTGTTATGTAAGGGCAAATTCATCTGGAAAATATTCGTTTAAGTAAAAATTATAAATATTTTTTGGATATTTTCCTATGATCCTTTGGAAAAAATTCTGATACACAATAATTTTGAATATTTTTTAGATATTTTCCTGTGACCCCTTGGAAAAATATTCTTATGTATAATAATTTCGAATATTTATTGGATATTTTCCTATGACCCCTTGGGAAAATATTCTTATATACACAATAATTTCGAATATTTTTTGTATATTTTCCAATATCCCAAACCAATAATATTTTCTAAAATACCCTCAAAGTCTCTTTACAAATATTTTTTTTTACATGATTTAACACTAACAAAAATTAAAAACTCTTTTTGGGCAATTAATTTCACACCAAGGAAACACACAAACACATACATACACACACAAACACGCACAAACACCTGCCTTCTTCAGACATCTCCCAGACCCCCACCCACCCCCTTTTTGTCGTGGGTAAACACATCCGTTTGGGCAACAAAGCAACCCCACAGCTGTAAACATGGCTCTTGAAATGTAAACAACTCGTCCGTTTCCCTGCAAACAAACATGGCGCAGGAAAAGTTATTATTTTCTTCGTTCGAACAAAGGGAGGGAAATTGCTTTCTCTTAAAGGTGGCTAAACCAGGCTCTTGCTGCACTTGCAGGGCCATCGTTGCGAAATCGGACACGCTGTCAGAGTGCCAGGCTACACTTAAGCCATCGTTAAGGAATCGGACACGGTTTTGGAGAACCTGGATTGCCAGTTGTTACTTGGGGGGGGGAGGAGTGATTTCAGTGTTGCCAATCAAGCCGGCGTTTGCTTTCGATTTGATTGAATCGAGTTTCAGTTTTTCACAGCTCTCTCTCTCTCTCTCTCTCTCTCTCTCTCTCTCTCTCTCTCTCTCTCTCTCTCTCTCTCTCTCTACTATGCGTTCTTCCATTTTTCATTGCAAATCTTTGCAAATCAACGCAACCGTGAACAAAAATCCTGCTTTTATTTGTTCCAGCAATTTTTTGAAGAGAAGGTTTAGAGAACTTTTGTTTCAATTGTAGTTTTTTTATTTATTTTTATTTGTTTTAACATTTTTTATTTATTTTTTAGAACATTTTTTCGAAATTCTACTCTCGCGGATTCAGGAGAGAGAGAGAGAGAGAGAGAGAGAGAGAGAGAGAGAGAGAGAGAGAGAGAGAGAGATTGAATGTTACTGGGTCCAAACTGAGCCCGGAAAGTCTTTGGGTGATCATAATTTTGGCAACAGTTATCCATAAATAAAGGTAACTGAGGTTTTAACCTCCTCAGAGGTAAACGATATTTTTACCTCATCAGAGGTAAAGATTTTTACCTCCTCAGAGGTAAAGAGGTTTTACCTCACCAGATGTTAAAAAAATTACCTCATCAGGGGCAAATATTCCTTACCTCCTCAGAGTTACAGATGTTTTACATCCTCAGAGGAAAATGGATTTTACCTCATCAGAGGTAAAGATGTTTCCCAACTCAGAAATAAAAGATATTTTTCTCCTTAGAGGTAAAGATTTTTTACCTCCTCTGAGGTAAAGATTTTTTACCTCTCCTCAGCGGTAAAGATGCTTTACCTCTGAGGAGGTAAAGAGGTTTTTACCTCCTCAGAAGTAAAGATATTTTAACTCTTCAGAAGTAGATTTTACCTCCTTGGAAGTAAAGATGTTTTTTATCAGAGGCAAAGAGATTTTTTATCTCTTCAGAGGTAAAGAGTTTTTACCTCCTCAGAGATAGACTTTTTATCTCCTCAGAGGTAAATAGTTTTTACCTCCTCAGAGGTAAAGACTATTCACCTCAGAGGTGAAGAATTTTGACCTCAGAGATAGAGATTTTTACCTCCCAAGAAGCAGAGATTAAACACCTCCTCAGAGGGCAGCAGAGGTCATCCCTCTCTCCTTCCTCAACCTCATAAGAGGTCTTAACCTCCTCAGAGGTAAAGAGGTACCAGAGACGTAACAAACACCTCCCCTTCTTCAACAGAAATCTTGACACAATATCTTCCGTCCTTTCAGTTCCTCTCTCTCTCTCTCTCTCTCTCTCTCTCTCTCTCTCTCTCTCTCTCTCTCTCTCTCTCTCTCTCTCTCTTTGTCTCTCACCCCTAATGTTCTTTTTTTTTTCCCAAGCTGGTGTCTGACAATGGTCCAATTAAGCAAGTTCTCCCTTTGTAGTTCTGTCTTTTTTATCTTTATTTTCTTTATTTTTTATTTTTTTATTTTTTTTTTTTTTTTTTTTGGGGGCGTTGGGAGAGATGACAAGGCGACAGATTTATCAGTGTTTTATTGACAATTGGAAAGGTCTGATTATTAGTTTTGTATATGTATATATATATATATATATATATATATATATATATATATATATATATATATATATATATATATATGAATGCAATTATGTAAATTAGGTTTACATCAAAAGATATTCCAATTTTAAAACATTTGATTTATAGGCCTCTCTCTCTCTCTCTCTCTCTCTCTCTCTCTCTCTCTCTCTCTCTCTCTCTCTCTAACAGACTTTAAATCTTCTCCTCAGTAAATTAAAGATTCTTGGAAGATACTGACACACTTATGAAACTTTCTCTCTCTCTCTCTCTCTCTCTCTCTCTCTCTCTCTCTCTCTCTCTCTCTCTCTCTCTCTCTCTCTCTCTCTCTCTCTCCAGAAGAACATAAAATCGTTCATATAACCTGACCCCTCCTTGCATCTAGTTTAACATCTCAAACAGTGAGAGAGAGAGAGAGAAGGGGGTCGCTCCCCATATAATATGGGGGAGCGTCGCCCCCTACCAAATTTAAATTCCATTTTTTTATGGCGAAAGTTCCTCCCAAAATACTGGCATATTCTTTTTGCACCGTTTCACAACAGGAAGATAAAATGGTATGAATATATTACGATCCCTTTTCATACTAGGAGAGAGAGAGAGAGAGAGAAGAGAGAGAGAGAGAGAGAGAGAGAGAGAGAGGTTTCTAAGGTTTCCAAGTCAGATTTGAGGAATGTAATAAATTCAGAAAGACCAGTACAGTCTAAAGTTATATATATATATAAATGCTATTTGGCATCTTTTGGGACCGTCTAAAAAGTATATTTAAATCCTACTTGGCATCGTTGAAGAGTGCATCCCGTTTTCTATCACAAACATCCCGTTTTCTTTCAGCCGATTCTAGCTGACGCAGCATATTTTGACCGAGAATTAAAACATATTCGATTTTGTACAAGTTTTCAGGACATTTTAATTAGTATAAGCTTTAAAATAAGAGTTATATATAAAGGAAAATGTGTTTTTGAAAGAAAACGAGGTGTATGTGAGATAGAAAACGGGATGCGCTCTTAAAACGTTGCCAAGTAGGATTTAAATAGACTTTTTAGACGGCTCCAAAAAAGATGCCAAATAGCACTTATATATATGATTTTTTAGACGTGGTCTTTGAATAGAATATGAAAAAGAAAGTGTAATATATATATATATATAAATAAGTAACATTTCAATACCATGACGTCCCAGCCTTCAGCACAGACCTGGGCAAAAAATCTCCCCTAACGAGACACTCACCGTCTCTTGTTGTTTCGCAAAAAGGAGAGAAAGAGATGATGAAACAAAGTGGAATTTCAGTGTTGTTTCTCTTTCTGAAACAACTGTGACAAGAGGTGGGAATGAAGGGGGAGATTTGGGGGGGGGGAGTTTTGGAAGGGGGAAGAGAAATGTTGTCCAAAACGAGGGAAGAATGTTGGAAAACATAAATAATAATAAAAAATAAAGGGCACTATTTACATCCAAACAAATTGCTCTGGAAATCACTCCTCCCTTCTGTGTTCCTAACTCAAAAATCTTCCATCTTTACCCCTCCTAATGAAGGGGGACTTCGTTGCCTCTCCCGCCGGCCTCCAGGTTGATCAATGACGTGAAATAAATAGACAAATACTCAAAACTTTAAATCAGGGTAATGCAACGCCAGAAAATGAATTAAAACATTACATTAAATTACATCTCTCTCTCTCTCTCTCTCTCTCTCTCTCTCTCTCTCTCTCTCTCTCTCTCTCTCTCTCTCTCTCTCGGGTAATTCACCTGGAAAGGACATTGACTCAACGAAGCTAATTCACTGTTGTCAGATGTGTTGACACAAGTTTCTACAAATTCGCAAAAACAACATCTCTTAGCTTAATTGAGAGAGAGAGGGAGAGAGAGAGAGAGAGATCTTGAGTATATCAATACACATCATGCAAAATCAAAGAATGGAGAGAGAGAGAGAGAAAGAGAGAGAAACTCTTGAATATATCAATACACATCATACAAAATCAAAGAATGGAGAGAGAGAGAGAGAGAGAGAGAGAGAGAGAGAGAGAGAGAGAGAGAGAGAGAGAGAGAGAAAGGACTGAAAATCTGTAAAAAAAAAAAAAGAAATTCTTCCTCTGTAAGTATTAACTCAAAGCCGGTCCCAAGCCCGAACCCATCCGGGCTTGGGACCAGCTTACAGAGGTCCAAGGATCCACTGGACACTTTATAGGAAACAATCAAACAAAAATAACAAATCTTGACCTTTATTGGTCTAGGGGTCCTGTACAATCTACAACAATATTCATCTCCCGAATCACTCCCTAAGGCACGTCAAGTAGGGCACGCCGTGCACGAAATCGATCCTCTTGCCCTGAAGGACCTCCGTGCCCAGCACAGGAAACGGCTCGTTCGCTACAAGGGCGTCCACGAAGTGAACGCAGCCGGCGAATTCCACCCGAAGTCCTGGAACTCTCTTGCAGACCACAAGGGGCCACTTGGTAGCAGCTTCCAAACAGAGGCACCTCCAGATACGCTCCGTGGGGAACCCCAGGTCCTTTGGGACGAAGCAGTAGGTGCTCCCCGTGTCCATCAGGCAGGGGTACTCCTCCCCGTTCAGCTTGGCCATCAGGGTGAAGTACAAAGGGCGCGTCCGACTGATGAATCCACAGGTTTCTCTGATCTCAATCTTTGGAGCCCTCGGGTCCAATATCAGCGAGCAGTTTTTGGATACGAGGAAGTCCAACCCGAGGACTCCGCCTCTGCCTTTCAACTTGAGGACCCCCAGCTGACGAGCGATGGTCACGCCCGACGCAGTCTTCAAGGGCACCTTCAGGGTGCCGTAGGACCGTCCTTTGCGCCCTCCCATGGCGTTGAACTGGAAGAACTCATCTCTGTCGACCTCGGCCAGTAGGCCTAGCTTCTCCACGTCCTTGTAGTAGATCACGCTGTAGGAGCATCCCGTGTCCACCAGGAAGGTCAGGGGTTCTGTAGGTTCCCCGCGAGGCCCTTGGACGAAGCAGGGCAGGCAGTACATAGGCCCGCTGTTGGTTTCCCACGCGGTGAGCTTCTCCTCACTGACCACACTGGCTTGGAGACACTGGGTGCATTTGACGCCCTTAACAAGCCACTGTCTTACGTCTTCGGCGGGAATCAGTCTCTGCGGGTCTGTGCCGCCGGTTAACTTAGTCACCACGTAATCCTTCTTCGAGTCCTCAGTCCTGCGTCTAGGATTCTCCTTCTTATTGGAGGCCTCAATCCCTGCGTCTAGGATTCCTCTTCTCATTGGAGGCCTCAATCCTGCGTCTAGGATTCTCCTTAGAGGCTTCAATCCTGCGTCTAGGATTCTTCTTCTCATTGGAGGCCTCAACCCTGCGTCTAGGATTCTCCTTAGAGGCCTCAATCCTGCGTCTAGGATTCCCCTTCTCATTGGAGGCCTCAACCCTGCGTCTAGGATTCCCCTTCTCATTGGAGGCCTCAATCCTGCGTCTAGGATTCTCTTTCTTGAGCTGCTCATATCTCTCCGCATCCTGCAGGCGCCTCCGGTCGCAAACTAGGGATAAAATCTTCTCCAGACCAACGAACAAAACTGCGGCCATTGTCAGCAATACCAGAAGGTTTCTTGGTCCAACGTCCAGAGGATCTTCGCGGCCCAACCTCCGGCGGCCTTCGAGCCAAGCTCCTTCTACTACAGGAGGCCGGGGCCTCTGGAATCCTTCGAGGAAAGACCTCCGTCCACCGTCGATTCCAGAAGAAGGTGCTACAGCAAGAGGGGTATGGATTCCCCGTTCCAGGTCCAGGGTGTAGCCGGCTGCGACGGCGCATCTACTGCCGAAGAGAGCGTCCCTTGGGCAGTTCTGCGGAATCCAGTAGCTGTAGGACCGTCGCGGGACCTCTCCTACGGTTCCGAAGAAGCTGCAGAAGACGAGGGAGCCGAAGACCACAGCGAAAATGAGTGTTTTTCTGGACATTGTCGAGAAGTTGGGTTGAGAGAATGATGTTTTTGTTGGTATATAAACACTGAGGCTGAGATTAATTCTTCGAGATAAATAAATATAAATAAATAAATAGATAAATAAATAAATAAATAAATATATGAATAAATAAACGAGGTTTTCTGAAGTTTGTTTTTTTGTAAAGGCAAAATAAAAACAGATATTTTAATGATAATAATAATAATAATAATCTCTCTCTCTCTCTCTCTCTCTCTCTCTCTCTCTCTCTCTCTCTCTCTCTCTCTCTCTCTCTTTCTCTCTCTCTCTCTATTCTTTGCTTATGCATTATGTGTAGCGGCATATTTAACTCTCTCTCTCTCTCTCTCTCTCTCTCTCTCTCTCTCTCTCTCCATTCTTAATTTATGCAATGTGTAGTGGTACAGTCTCTCTCTCTCTCTCTCTCTCTCTCTCTCTCTCTCTCTCTCTCTCTCTCTCTCTCTTCATTCTTTGCTTATTAGTGGTACATCTCTCTCTCTCTCTCTCTCTCTTATATTCTTTGCTTGTGCATTATGTGTAGCGGCATATTTACTCTCTCTCTCTCTCTCTCTCTCTCTCTCTCTCTCTCTCTCTCTCTCTCTCTCTATTCTTAATTTGCAATGTTAGTGGTACAGTCTCTCTCTCTCTCTCTCTCTCTCTCTCTCTCTCTCTCTCTCTCTCTCTCTCATTCTCTCTCTTATGCATTCTATGTAAGTGGTACATCTCTCTCTCTCTCTCTCTCTCTCTCTCTCTCTCTCTCTCTCTCTCTCTCTCTCTCTCCATTCTTAGCTTATGCATTATGTGCAATGGTACATTCTCTCTCTCTCTCTCTCTCTCTCTCTCTCTCTCTCTCTCTCTCTCTCTCTCTCTCTCTCTCTCTCCATTCTTAGCTTATGCATTATGTGCAGTGGTACATTCTCTCTCTCTCTCTCTCTCTCTCTCTCTCTCTCTCTCTCTCTCTCTCTCTCTCTCTCTCTCTCTCGTCCACTCAGCATTCAACTGCATCATCTGACTTCCATAACTTACTAAAAAAATGGAGATTACCAAAGTCCAAACACATGTGTACAAATACACGCTAGTCCAGTAATCCCCTGCGCATTTGGGTGTGATTACCAGAAGGACGAGACTACGGGATTAAAGGAATTACAAACAGATTTACGAAAGTCCTTCTCTTCCGTGTAATCTCTCCAATGTAATCTCTCCAGTGAAATCTCTCCCCCGTCCGCCCCAAGCAAAGCGGATTACTCCATAAACAAAATATTAAACAGATTACTCGCTCGTGACGGGATTTTCCAGGGGATGGGATTAATTCCGGGTGACTGGAATGGGAATTAACTCTGAAGTGACGGGAATGGGATTAATGAGGTCCCCCAGGGGTTAAAGGTGAATATTTATTAGCAGATTCCACTGAATTATTCCCTGGGTCACTCTGGGGGCCAAAGGTGAATATTTATTAGTAGATTCCACTGAATCTGTCCACCCTCGGATCTTAAAAACTACCGAGGCTAGAGGGCTGCAAATTGGTATGTTGATCATCCACCCTCCAGTCATCAAACATACCAAATTGCAGTCCTCTAGCCTCAGCGGTTTTTATTCTATTTAAGGTTAAACTTAGCCATAATCGTGAGTCTGGCAAGGTTATAGGCCGGGCTGCCACCAGGCCGTTGTTAAAGTTTCACGGGCCGCGGCTCATACAGCATTATACCGAGGCCACCGTGATTTTAGGTGGGCTTGATTATGCTGTACAGAAAACTCGATTGCGCCGAAGAAACCTCAGTGGATTTTTCACTTGTGTTCTTCTCTGGTAACAATACAAGGAAATAAACCCATTTCAACACTGGGCAGGTATTTTGCCCCAGGTGTGTTGTGCCAATGGTCGTTCTCTACCCTGACAGCCATTAATAAAAGGGTATATTGGTTTGGGGGGTGGGGTGGGAGGGGTTTGAGAGGTGGGAGGGGAGCCCAAATCCCATTAAGGGTGCTTAGCCCCAGGAATGATATGAGATTCTGACCCAAATTGACATTTATGGGGAGTTATGGCGTTTTGGAAAGGCCACCGATGAGAGAGAGAGAGAGAGAGAGAGAGAGAGAGAGACGTGTTTCGGGTTATGGAGAGATTATGTTGGAAACGGGATGGATGTCTCTCTCTCTCTCTCTCTCTCTCTCTCATTCAAATCAGAATATAGGAATTCGTCTTCTGGGATTAAATTTCAATCTCTCTCTCTCTCTCTCTCTCTCTCTCTCTCTCTCTCTCTCTCTCTCTCTCTCTCTCTCATTCAAGTCAGAATATAGGAATTCGTCTTCTGGGATTAAATTTCAATCTCTCTCTCTCTCTCTCTCTCTCTCTCTCTCTCTCTCTCTCTCTCTCTCTCTCTCTCTGTATATATCTATTTTTAAAATTTTCTAACTCCAAACACACCCAGTATATTTATAAACATTACCTGGGCCCTTAAACTCAAAATGAATTTCGGGAGGTACCTTCTGGAACGTAAAAACAGTCATTTTTCAGAATCCTGATGGACTATTCTTCACGGAAGCAGGTACCGTCGGCCATAGCTTAAAAGCTATCAGTCATATTTTGTTGTTTAGGTTCTCTCTCTCTCTCTCTCTCTCTCTCTCTCTCTCTCTCTCTCTCTCTCTCTCTCTCTCTCTCTCTGTGGCTGTACGTATATATATTTGTGTGTGTATGTATATGTATGTATATATAAATTTATATATGTATACATATATGTAAATATAGATATCAAGAAACACAGAAACGTATCTATGAGAGAGAGAGAGAGAGAGAGAGAGAGAGAGAGAGAGAGAGAGAGAGAGAGAGAGAGAGAGACTTAATTGCATTACTGTCGACTCCATACCAAACAGAATTCAGGCCAAACTTATTGCCCTTCGGGAGAATTCCAATACTCTCCAAATAAGTTACAGATGAGTTACATGTAATGTATTACAGGTGGGTTAAATTACAGGTCATTGTATCACAGGTGGGTTAATTACAGGTAAGTGGACACCTTGATTCGCCTGTCCTGTTTGAAAAGACAAATGAAAGAGATTGGGAGATAATTGATAAATATGAATATATAGAAAAGATATATGAGGTTTAATCAGTATTAAAAAAGGGAAATATTAGTAAGTAAAATATTTAGGAGAGTTACAAACGTAAATAGATTAATGTTTAATAAATATTTAAGAGAATATGTATGTAAATCAAACTTGGAAACTAACTTTCTTTATGAGGCTGAAGAACCTGGGTGGTGGTTCTCACTTTTTCATTCAACAATTAGCAAATAGTAGTGTTTCTCATTTCTGTCAGGTCTCCAAAATATCCTATACACATCTGTCAGTGCAAGGATGCGTTCGTAGGATTACCTGGCCTTCGTTCTGTATCCTTCGACCGAGGGGAAAAAGCATTACGAAGGAATTTTCAATCCTTCGTAAAAATAAACAAGATAAGGATGGACTTCCTTATTTCTTCCTTAACTGTGGCAGAGGACAATCCAGGAGGGAGTCTCCCTTTGCCAAATGGCGCAAGTTTGGCAACTTCCTGACGGCGGGAAGAGAGAAAACTTGGCCAGAGTCCCATGAGGGGATCGCGAAGAGATTCTCAAGAAGTACGTTGAAGAAATTCCCAAAGGAACGTGGAGAGGTTCCCATTCCCAGGGGAACATTCCTCATACTTCAGACCATCAAGGAAAGGTCCTGGACTGAGAATATTGGCAATGAATGTGAAAGTTTGGGGAGTTAAAGAGTGTATATACATTGGCAAGACAGGGGATTTTTCCAGATCACGACTGAAAGAGCATTTCGTCTAGTGGATTTTAGTGCTCCGGTCGGTTTGTTTCAGAGAGGACACTCGGACACAATGATACAACAGGGTCTTCAGGGGACACGCAAGACAAGACACAGCTCAGGCAGTGTTTAGGGCACCAGTAGGTCAAAACAACCTGTAGGGACAGGTCATTCTGACCTTTGTCATCTCAGCGTCAGATGCATAGATATCAGTACTTTCAAACTCTCTGGAGAAGTAAATAAACATTTCAGGAACCCATTCTCTCTTCTTCTTCTTCTTCTTCTTCTTCTTCTTCTTACATAGACAAAAGAGGAAGAAAGATTCCACAAATATTCAAGACCAAAACATATAGAAAATATATAGAGATAAATTTATATGTAAAAATACATTTTCCTACCATATCGCCTCCTCCAAATCGCTCTCTCTCTCTCTCTCTCTCTCTCTCTCTCTCTCTCTCTCTCTCTCTCTCTCTCTCTCTCTCTCTCTCCATCCACCAACCGGCGAAAGAACATCAAAATGTTTAATCCAGACTCCGGAATCTTCAGGAGTCTTAATGAGATATCCCGGACTCATTAGATCACAGCCAAAGGAGTTGAAATGCCCCTCTTCACCTGATGCTCAAGCACAGAAGAAGAAGAAGAAGAAGCATCAATGCTTTTGGAGAAGAAGAAGAAGAAGAAGAAGAAGAAGAAGAAGAAGAAGAAGAAGAAGAAGAAGAAGCATCATCCTTGGAAAAGCATCTTGCTAACTTCTAGGATTTTAATGAGCATGATGGAATAATTGGTATAGAGGAAGTTTGGCTTCAGAAATGAATCAGGGAGGAAATGAATTATTTTTATATATTTCTTCTCTCTCTCTCTCTCTCTCTCTCTCTCTCTCTCTCTCTCTCTCTCTCTCTCTCTCTCTCTCTCTCTGGCTTTAATGAGCGTGATGGAATTTTGGTATAGAAATTTGGCTTCTGAAATTAAAAAGGGGAAAATGAATTATTGATCTCTCTCTCTCTCTCTCTCTCTCTCTCTCTCTCTCTCTCTCTCTCTCTCTCCATGGCTTTAATGAGCGTGATGGAATTTTGGTATAGGAGAAGTTTGGCTCCAAAAAGGAGCCAGGAAGGAAATTAATCTCTCTCTCTCTCTCTCTCTCTCTCTCTCTCTCTCTCTCTCTCTCTCTCTCTCTCATTTAAACAGCAATGCTGCTTCGCCAAACAGGCTCATTTGTAATAAGTAGTTGCAGTAGTTTTTGTGAATGAAAATATATCATGTTTTGGAATGCGATAATTATAAATTAATATTCCAGCGAATTTGCTCAAGCACATGACGCAATTGAATTAGAATCTGTCATTACTCCTCTTAAAAGCATCCAATCTCATTTTGTGCAATACATTATCATGATGAAAATGATTCTCGCAATTATATGACGGTCTGTAAATGAAATAATCATTTTGAAAAATTGTTACTTTATTTTGTTGCGTCATATTGCAGGTATGTGATATTTCCTGTTGTGGAAAATGTTAATTTATTTTTGTGTTTCATTTATTGTGTTGATGCAGAATACATATGTTGCAGGTTTTGATATATATATATATATATATATATATATATATATATATATATATATATATATATATATATATATATATTTTCATTCGGGATTAGCCTCTATAATCATTACATGTGTCATGCTATTACATTACGGCTTTTCATTACCCGCCTGTAATGTAATTCCTCGCAATTACAGAAATATATTTTCACGGAACTTCATAACAATTCCTTTTAGCCTTTATGCCCTGGACGCAAAGTACCGCGGTAAATCCCTGGAAAAAAAGGGTCATTTGGGCGTTGAAATCAAAGCTATGCTTTCTCCTAGTGAGGAGAGAGAGAGAGAGAGAGAGAGAGAGAGAGAGAGAGAGAGAGAGAGAGAGAGAGAGAGAGAGAGAGAGAGCATCACAATCTCATCAAACGAAATTATTATTATAACCCTCTCCAAACTTCATTACTAAACATCATTACGTGCATCAAAGGTTCTCGTTTTTGCCAACGAGCAGCGTCAGTGGTTATGTGCTTGACGAGAGAGAGAGAGAGAGAGATTTAAATCATGATGGCTTATGTTAAAATTTGCCTCGCCAAAGGACATGAAATTAATACCAGATTTCAGCTGAGAGAGAGAGAGAGAGAGAGAGAGAGATTGAGAGAAAGAAAGAGAGAGAGAGAGATTAAGGGAGAGAAAAAGGGCGATAGAGAGATTGAGGGAGAGAAAGAGGGCGATAGAGAGAGAGAGAGAGAGAGATTGAGGGAGAGAGAGAGAGGTAGACTGAGGGAGAGAAAGCGGGAGAGAGAGAGAGAGTGAGACTGGAATTTTACCCCAGAAGGCGAATTTCTATTTTCTGATTTGAATGCACGAGAGAGAGAGAGAGAGAGAGAGAGAGAGAGAGAGAGAGAGAGAGAGACACACACACGCCTTAACAGATCTTCATTTAAAATTATGCAAATTATCACGGAGACAAAATGAAATTATCTCGCAGCTTTCTGGGAAAAATTATCGTGAGTTACAATAATCAAGAGTTTTTTTTTATTTTTTTATTTCCAGAAGTTCCAACAAAGACTCGATCATTTGCGATGCAAATTACTCAGAATGTCCTTCGTGGGGAGTAGATTAAATCCCTAAATCCCTGTGGTGGGGGGTAGGGGATTTCATGCCATAAATCCTTATTCCTAGTCGTTGGGGATTTCATTTTCACAAATATCCCAAAAAGTCCCATTTGTTAGGATTATATGTCCTGAATTCCAGTTGTGGGGATTTCATTTTCATAAGTACCCAAAAATCCCATTTGTTAGGATTACATGTCCTGAATTCCAGTTGTGGGGATTTCTCATTTTCACAAATACCCAAAAAAATCCCATTCGTTAGGATTACATGTCCTGAATTCCAGTTTTTGGGGATTTCATGTCATAAGCCCTTAATCCCAGTGGTGGGGATTTTATGTCCTAACTCCGCAGAAATCCAGAAATCCCAGGAACAAGGATTCATGGATTTTATTATTGATTATTTGCTACAAAAAAAAGAACTCTTTCAATTGTGAGTTTTAAATTTCAGTTGTGCTCATCTCTCTCTCTCTCTCTCTCTCTCTCTCTCTCTCTCTCTCTCTCTCTCTCTCTCTCTCTCTCAAGTCCGAAAAATAGAGAAAAAGTTTCGTCAGACTTTTTCTCCAAGTTTATTAAATTCAAATATCGTGTGTGTGGTTTTTTTTTAAATAAAAATAAAAGTCATCCAAGTTTTTCCTGGCATAATAAGTAGAGCGAATATTAAATTGGTTTTAATGAGCTTAACTTCCCCGGGAAAAGTTTTATATTATTCTTTAAACGAGTGTATAATTTACGAAAGAGAGAGAGAGATTAAAAACACAGGTAGCAAAAAAGAAAGCGATGAAAGAGAGTAATAAAAGAAAGTAACGAAAGTATAAAATTCAATGAAGGCTTGAAAGGGGGGACGAGTGGCGATGAAACACAAAGATATTAGTGACAGAATTTCGAGGGATTTGGACGAGCTACTGGGAGAGTCTTCTAAATGAGAGACATTCAGCCGATTGAGTAGGGACGTTCTCTCTCTCTCTCTCTCTCTCTCTCTCTCTCTGTGATTTATAAAAATATAAGACAGTTCTACAGAATGGAATATAAGAGATTTTAAAAAGACATTATTAAAGAATGCAGAAAGGTAACTCTGACCTATGTTATTCATTGAAATCTCTCTCTCTCTCTCTCTCTCTCTCTCTCTCTCTCTCTCTCTCTCTCTCTCTCTCTCTCTCTCTTTATTTTTGTTTTCGTCCCAACCAGTTCCGACTTTCACCTCAAAAAAACGTGGAAACAAAAACTGAAAAGATCCATCTATCAAATTAATCGGTTTAAAACAACTGATTGGCAAACACCAATCTGCAATGCACGACGATTGGATAAATTGATTGGTTGTGGGGGAGGGGAGGATTGGAAAAGCCAAGTGTATTGGAAAAAATTTAACTTTTTTTACAATTCTCAAAATCTTTTTTTTTTTTTTTAGAAATCTGTAAAATTTAACTTGTTTTAGAATTCTGAATTTTTCTTCGAAATCTGTAAAATTTAACTTTTTTTAGAATTCTCCAAATTTTTTTCGAGAAATCTGTAAAATTTAACTTTTTTTTAGAATCCTCAAAAAATTTTTTTAGAAATCTGTAAAATTTAACTTTTTTTAGAATTCTCAAAATTTTTTTTTTAGAAAAATGTAAAAAATGCAAACTAAAATTAGGGTAGGTAGAGAAATAGGTAAATATATAAATAAATAAAATAATAAAAAATAAATTGTAAATAAATACACAAATTGAAATATAGATAAACTGAAATATCTGGAAATTGTAAAACTGGTGAATTTGTCCTACAAAAAATATTATTATTAAGAAATATAAGATTTTTATTTGTTACAATTGTATATATATATATATATATATATATATATATATATATATATATATATATATATATATATATATATCAGTGAACTCTGACAAAATATTAACCCAAATCTCCCTACACAATAACTGATCATCATCCATTTGATTCAGAATTTCACACACACACACACAAAATGAAAACATGCATTTAAACAATTACCAACTCAACAATATCTGGCTGCTTTGCACACAGCTCATTAACCCCGTGTTAATTACACTGGAATTTTTAATATATAAACAGAGCCCTCGTTAGCAATTTTACCAACCACGCATTTTGAAATCTGCAACAGAAGCAGATCATGAAATTATTATCATTGTGAATAAGTGGGTGGGTGTTTTAATTGTAAATATTCGCAGATTTTTTAATTATATTTAGCCATGAATGCTTATATAGCTAACAGAGAGAGAGAGGGGGGTGGGAAAGAAAGAGAAAGAGAGAGAGAGAGAGAGAGAGTATGAATAATGTGAGTAGGTGCTTAAATCATTAACATAAACATATTTGAATAATATTTTTGTCATTTGTCATTGATGCTTATAAAACGAGAGAGAGAGAGAGGTAAATACACATACACAGTCACCAAGCAATCTCCTTTACATTATATTCATCCTCTCTCTCTCTCTCTCTCTCTCTCTCTCTCTCTCTCTCTCTCTCTCTCTCTCTCTCTCTCTCTCCACACACACACATACAATGACACCAAGCAGTCTCCATTACATTATATTCATCCTCCCCCTCTCTCTCTCTCTCTCTCTCTCTCTCTCTCTCTCTCTCTCTCTCTCTCTCTCTCTCTCTCAATACACACACACACACAAAGCAATCTCCACCCCTATCGTTTGTCCCAATCTCCAAAGGAGGACGCGGAGACCCATAAAATTCCTTGAAAATTGTCCAAACCCACGACACCTCTATACAGAGACGCCAGAGGGGGGCTGGGAGTGGTGGGCACAGCCCCCCTGTTGTAAATTTAAGGGTCCTTACTCCCTATTCTCAGTCCACGTCTTTATACAATGGCGCCCCTTCTCAAAATACACACAAATATTCTTTCCTCTGTAAACAACAGGAGTTTTAAAAAGGGCTGAAATATGTGGTATTTTTATAATGTTTTCCAGAGAGAGAGAGAGAGAGAGAGAGAGAGAGAGAGAGAGAGAGAGAGAGAGAGAGGAAACACTCCATACATTTTCTCCAACTTGGCTACCACGACAGTCAAGCAAATCACCAGCAGAAACGAGAGAGAGAGAGAGAGAGAGAGAGAGAGAGAGAGAGAGAGAGAGAGAGAGAGAGAGAGAGAGAGAGTGCATGGAGTCTCATAGGGCAAGAACTTGAACAATGTCGGTGGGAGGAGAGATGGAAGTTAACTTTCAACTGTTTGTCTATTCTAGTCCTCTCTCTCTCTCTCTCTCTCTCTCTCTCTCTCTCTCTCTCTCTCTCTCTCTCTCTCTCTCTCTCACACACATTTACTCTGAGCATCCACTCAGCTAAAACTCCTCAGCTAAAAAAGACTCGAAAAAATATGCTCCTGTCAATATTGATCAGTCCAATCTGATGGAATACCTCCTCTAATATCCCTTAAACCTTTAGTCTGTCTTTCAGGACTACCCGTCCCACCTAGATCAAACGACTGCGTAAGCAAAAAACGGTTGCTCGTTGTGTACCGCCGGAGGCTCGCCTAGTCTTCACACGGCGGCCATATTTCCGTTCCAGGGGGGATCTTTATGAACTCGTATGTTTCGCTGGAATTCTGGAAAGGGATATTTCGTGACAATACACAACACAGCCATTTGTGTCGTGTAAACTCGTGATGGGGTCTTCTTCTTCTTCTTCTTCTTCTTCTTCTTCTTCTTTCTTCTTCTTCTTCTATTTAAATAATAATAATAATAATAATAATAATAATTTTACTTATTGATATTAATAATATTTTGTTGTATGATAATAATAGTAATAATAATTATAATGGTAATTTTACTTATTAATATTGATATTTTGTTATATAATAATAATGATAATAGTAATTTTACTAATTGATATTGATAATGTTTTGTTATTTAATAATAATAATAATAATTTGTACTTATTAATATTGATAATATTTTTATATATTAATAATTATAATGATAATTTTACTTATTAATATTGATATTTTGTTATATAATAATAATATTTTGGAGAATATTTGAAAAGTTTTGAAGAATATTTGAATTTTCTTTCGTAATATTCAAATATTTTGTAGAACATTCAAATATTTTGTAGCATATTCAAATATTCTTGAAGGATATTCCAGTATTTCGAAGAAAATTGATATTAATTTATATTAATGTTTTTTTTTTTTTTTAATCCGTAGGTTAGTGTATGACAACTCGCGTTTGGTTCTACGATTGACAGCTTCGACAGAAACGTGAGTACAATTCAACTTTTTGCGCAGTGCTTGCGGTGACTTTTTTTTTTTTTTTTTTTTGCTCAGTGCTTGCAGTGACTTTTTTTTTTTGTTGAATTTCCACCCAGCTTTGTTGAATTTCCACCCAGCTTTGTTGAATTTCCACCCAGCTTTGTTGAATTTCCACCCAGCTTTGTTGAATTTCCACCCAGCTTTGTTGAATTTCCACCCAGCTCTGTTGAATTTCCACCCAGCTCTGTTGAATTTCCACCCAGCTTTGTTGAATTTCCACCCAGCTTTGTTGAATTTCCACCCAGCTTTGTTGAATTTCCACCCAGCTCTGTTGAATTTCCACCCAGCTTTGTTGAATTTCCACCCAGCTTTGTTGAATTTCCACCCAGCTTTGTTGAATTTCCACCCAGCTTTGTTGAATTTCCACCCTGCTTTGTTGAATTTCCACCCTGCTTTGTTGAATTTCCACCCAGCTTTGTTGAATTTCGACCCCGACTGGTTCAATTTCCAATGCCAAATGCTTGGGTACGTCAGAGCCATCGCACACAGAGAGCTAACGTATGTACAAACCCATCTACCATCAGATCTGGGATTTTCCAAATGTTTCCTTTATACTTCTGCAGGATAATTGGGGCGTGTGTTTTCCAAGTTCAGGTGGACCCTTCCTCCAAAATTTTCCATTTTCTGCCCTTTTCAACCTTCCCCTGGCAAATGACGTGCCGTGTACGATCCCTGTACGTCTCGTGTTCTCTACTTGTTCTGTACTTGTTAGAACAGCTTTAATTGGTAAGCTGCGTGTTCTGTACTTGTTCTGTACTTGTTAGAACAGATTTAATTGGTTGATTTGTGGGTTGTTACGTGAGGCACAACATTTGTACAGCAGTCTCTGACACATTTATACAGTAGCCTGAATCTTGGATGGTCCACAAGTGTAGAAAACGGGAAAAACTACAGTT
>NC_089774.1:10790158-10847658 GCF_040412425.1 Macrobrachium rosenbergii | reverse complement strand
TTATGGCGTTATTAGGGCCGATACGAGCTTCACATGTTAATAACATGTAGTTTAGATATTTAACTGTCTTAACAGACTGACAGAGTAACAGACAGACAGACAGACGTTGTTATAATAACAAATAAACAAGGCCATGTCGTGACGCATGAGACGGAAAAAAATAATCAACGAATATAAATTTGGGCATTCGATATCCTGTCAACGCTTTTGGGATTAGTTGAGATAATAAAAATAAATAAGAAATAAATTATTTTAAAGCAAAAATATGGATATTTTCAAATATTTAATCAGTGTTTTGACTCGCTGTGTTTTTGGAAGGTTTTTATGTATATATATTATATATATATATATATATATATATATATATATATATATATATATATATATATATATATATATATATATATTAATTTAGATACATATATTAACAATGACGAATCAATTTGTGTTATCAGCCAAATTCGTTCACAGCTGATAACTGATAAGATAACTTATTTAAATAATTAACATTATTGATAACAAGATAACTTATTTAAATAAATAATATTATCTATATCTAACCTCACTAAATTTTTTTTTTTTTAATTATTTGACAACCTTATATAATTCTTAATTGGTTTCTGTCAAATTTTGACCGTTTTCTGAATTTTGTTCTATAAATTTCCAGTCGTTTGTGTTCCTGAGTTTGGTCAAAAAATCCTTTATTTTTATGTCAATATTTTGCTAAATAATTAACAAGATTTTATAAGTTTTTTTTAAATAAAACAGATTTTTAATTTTTTTTATTTCCTGTCAGATTTGACAGGCTCTGTTTTTTCAAATATTTCCAACAAATATTGACAAATTATTGAGTTCATTAAATTTTGCGTCAAATTTGACAAATTACTGATTTTATTTATCAATTTTCAGTCAATTTTGGCAAATTATTTTATTTATCAAATTTTCTGTCAATTTTGACAAATTACTGATTTTATTTATCAAATTTTCTGTCAATTTTGGCAGATTACTGATTTTATTTAACATTCTCTGTCAATTTTGACAAATTACTTATTTTATTTATCAAATTTTCCGTCAAATTAATTGCTGGTTTTTAATTATTTTTTATTTTTTTTTATTTTTGTGAATTTTTATTAATTTTTTGTTAATTTTTTGTGAGGTGATTTTAACTTTTTGTGCATTTTTACTCAAAATGCCCCTAATCCTTGACATATGTTTGTCCTAATTTCAGTCTGTGGCCCAGATGACTGCCCAAAGTGCTACGAAGCGGACCCAAATGGGATCTGCAGAGCCGTTTTCGGGTGTGTACCTTGAAATAGGCTCCTTGGGGAGGTGTGACTGATTTTGTAGAATTTTTACAATTTTAACCAAATCGTTCCAATGGTTTTATATAAAAAAAAATTATGTATAACCCAGTTTTATCTTTGGCATAATTTTATTCATATATATAATAATAATAATCATTGCTCATTCTTTTTCGAAAAGTAATAATAATAATAATAATAATAATAATAATAATAATAATAACAAAATATCTTGCTTTATGTATAAAAAATTCTTTATTCTTTCATGATGTAAATCTTAATTATGTAATGATCATAATTATTGCCCATTCTTTCTTGAAAAGTGATAATAATAATAATAATAATAATAATAATAATAATAATAATAATAATAATAATATAATGATAATAATGATAATTACTTTTAATCATTTAATATATTTTGGTCAGTGATAAAAAAAAAGATTATTTCAGAATAGATTATAGAAGCTGCTTCCATGCAGTGATCACCTATTATAGATGTGATATAGATATGATATAGGAAGGACAGTGGAATTACGGTTCTTTGCGAGCTCAATAAATGACCTGAACGTGACTTGTGGTTTTTTTATCATCTTTTTTTTCTTTGTCATTTGAATTTGTCTCTATAAAACTGATAGGTTGTCCTTGCTATAGTCAATGGTATGAATTTCTGCTGATATATATATATATATATATATATATATATATATATATATATATATATATATATATATATATATATATATATATATATATATATATATATATAGAGAGAGAGAGAGAGAGAGAGAGAGAATACATAACAACTGAGTTGTTTTCCTTGCTATAATCTATGGCATAAATTTTTTTTGTGGTACCTGTCTGTCCATACACACACACACACACACATTTAGTGAGAGAGAGAGAGAGAGAGACCTCACCACTCACCCTGAGTCGGCATCTTTTAAATACGGTCAAGAATCTCACAAGCACGTAAATCGTTTTATCTAATCTCCTCCTGGGCCACTGGCACCCCCCAAATTCGGTGGTGGGCCATTTCAAAAGGAGGTGTTGCTATCGCTGTGAAGAACTGTGTGTCTACCTAGAAGTCTAGTGCTAGTTCTACCTGCCTAGCTAGTTCTACTTCTCGTCACCTGGTAAAACTATTTTGTGATATTTTGTAGAAATTCAGTGGGTCTCTCTCTCTCTCTCTCTCTCTCTCTCTCTCTCTCTCTCTCTCTCTCTCTCTCTCTCTCTCTCTCTGTTTGGCTCTGAGAGAGAGCTTTACATATCTATGCTCTGTAAGTATCTCTAAGCTTCTAAACATCTAAGTGTCAAAACTTTCTGCCTGGTCTACTTTTATAAGAGTTTTAGCTTCGTAAGTGCAATTTCCTCTTCTGTCAAGTGTTTTTTTTTTATAAGTGTCTCGATCTTTGCCACTTTTTGCAACTTTCTGATACCTTCTTCTTGAAAAGTTTAGCTTTGTTGGGGTATATCCTCTCTTGAGAAAGTGGTTTGGTTTCAGGTCGAATTAGGCCTATGTTGTGGCCAATTTATCTAACCATTCCTCCACCACTAGATATTAAACATTGTCTTTTGCTTAAAATATCAAATTTAAGGTATTATTTCCCCCTTTTACTTGTCTTTTCACCCACTATCCTTGAATATCTCCAGTGGAGGAATCTGTTTAAACCACACCACCCGTTTCTCCAACCCCTGACTTCTGATAACTTTCCTCAGATGCCTGTAAAATTTCATCTTGAACTTCAGACTCAGGCACCTGAGCCTGACCTTTATCCCTTTCTCAAGCAATGCCTTGTCTTATCTCCGCTATCACCTTGTCCCAGTTTAACAATATCGCAATAAAATTGCCTCTTACCCAACTCAAAGTCATTTCTTCAACTTTTACACTTTCTGCCATTTGCTGAGCCCCAAACATTTTGATATTTCTGCTCTAGGTATGATTACAGTGCTGTTTTTTTTAAGTTAAAATGTCTGTTTAGTATAAAAACAGGACCAGTTTTTGTCAGAAAGTATAATTATAGCCTCAGGGGCATTATCACCTGGGCACCAAAGCTATGTACCACTCTTGGAAATGTGGACTGTGTTGAGACCTAAGCCTATATTCAAACTAGCCTGATTTTTGCCAAGATACTCAGGCTTTAAACGTAAATATAGCTTTAAAAATGTAATTAAAATGATGTACCATCCATTATAATATATAATCAAGGCCTGTTTGATAATATTAAGATTAAAAACTACATAAAAAAGCGAATATATTTTAAAAAAACACGTTCAAACTCCCTAAATACATCAGCGTTGTGAGAATCCTTACAAATATTTGCGTCACCCATAAAATTATAGATTTCTATCAAATCTAGTAGAAAGAAAACGAGGATTTTAAGGTCACTTATAAAAAACGGATGATAAATTAACATTAACTGAATTTTTTTAGGTTAATTTAGCTACATAAGCCTACAGCAGTTAGGCTTTGAATAGGAGAAATCTAATTGTTATTTTAGCCAAACGTCATTTCAAAACTAAATGGGGCTTGATTTAATACATAAATTATTTATCTTTAGTTATCTTAAGGAATAAGTATAAGATAGGATGTACTTTCTTGATATTTTAAATATATTTTAAAGATATATCTTTATCTACAAAATTATTTAGGGAAACATAGGCCTAGCGAAGATTTATAATGCTAAAAAATAATCTATGACAATAATAATAATAATAATAATAATAATATAATAATAAAACATCGGATAATATATATATATATATATATATATATATATATATATATATATATATATATATATATATATATATATATATATGTATATATATATATATATATATATATATATATATATATATATATATATATATATATATATATATATATATATATATATATTGGGAATATTTCTACAAGGCTGGAGAAGGAAGTAAATGATTTTTGTAGACAGTAATTGAAATAAGTGTGATATTCTGTAGACAGTGATTGAAAAAAATGTGATATTTTGTAGACGGTAATTGAGGTAAGTGGAGTATTCTGTAGACAGTAGTTAAAATAAGTGAGATATTCTGTAGACAGTGATTAGAAAAGTACAATATTTTGTAGACAGTAATTGAAATAAGTACAATATTTTGTAGACAGGAATTAAATTAAGCTAAATATTTTGTAGACAGTAATCAAAATAAGTCTTTGGTCCATCTTAAACCAAATTTAAGACCCTTTGAGATTGAATCAGCAGCTAAAACAGAGAGAGAGAGAGAGAGAGAGAGAGAGAGAGAGAGAGAGAGAGAGAGAGAGAGAGAGAGAGAGAATGACTCTACCACCATCAGCAATTCTCAGAAACAAAACAAAACAGGACGATGAAAGCCGCAATAAACTTAATGTCCATCGTAGTTCAGGCGTTTACCAATGCCAAAACACGTCTTGGAGAGCAATTACAATAATTACATAACCGTATGACGTCATTCGAGGACGCCTGGTCTCCTGCGCAATGACACGTAAGGATTTTCTGAATCACAGTTTGTCGGGACTGAAAGAGAAGACGTGTCCACGAGAATTGGTGTTGTCTATAAGGTAATAATTCTCTTGTTATTCTTCTTCTTCTGTCATTCTCCTGTCATTCTTCAGTGTTCCGTTTCTCGAGTGGTGGGTTTTGGAAAGAGGAATGGGAAGAGATAAATACGTAAAGGAGACAGAGAGAAACTGCAGATAATTGGATACTCAGAAAGATTTTGTGGTGATGGGAAAATTAATAAAATAAAGTGTGTATGAATCCATATATATGTATGTATAAATAATTGTGTATATATATATATATACACTTCCACAATAATATTTTTATACAAAATCACAAAACGCACGCATGTATACCCTTATACATGCATAGCAGATGTGTACATATGCATGTGTATGGATAAAAATTCATAATTTAACCAAGGAAGGGTATTAGCAGAATTAATAGGACAGGGTGTTTAATTTTGTAAACTTTATGATTTGCTATATATAAATATATATAAATATATATATATATATATATATATATATATATATATATATATATATATATATATATATATATATATATATATATATATATATATATATCAAATATAAGGACCCATGAAAATGCCAAAAATGTGAAAAATCATGGCTATATTCCAGAGACCAAACTGCCTCTCTTATTTGCCTGAGGAGAGAGACAGATTGGTCTCTGAAATATAGCCCTCGTTTTCCACATTTTTGGCATTTTCATGGGCTCCTTATATTTAATGGAATTCTGTTTTAACAGAAAATATTTCACATATTATATACCCATATCAGAATCAGCATCAATGTACTATTATCGTTACGGAGTTGAAATGTGTACCAACTTAAGTCTTTGTGAACTCGAAATGAGTTTTCAGTTAATCCAGCCATGCTACGCATGCGTGGATCGACATATCTGAAGCTTACAATGAATGTGCTAAAGTCTCTCTCTCTCTCTCTCTCTCTCTCTCTCTCTCTCTCTCTCTCTCTCTCTCTCTCTCTCTCCAAGTAGTCCCACAATAACCCAGATAAATTTCCAGTATACAAATCATTCATCTTTTAACAAATATTTAGCTCAAATGAATTTTGCTAATATTTTACATAGCAGTTCCCGGCTCCTTAGTGACTGAATAAGTCTAAAGTCCAACATCTGCAGAGTCTGACCATCAGAACTTTCTTTTATGCTTTCAGAAGTGAAAGGGTAAGGTGAAAGTATGTTGAGGAAGACTTATATACCTTGTAGAATTCTACTTGAGGGTAAAATAGACCCATTTTAATGAATAATTCTTGAAGCGTTTCCAATGATTACATCTACAATAACACAACAAATATAACTACATTTCTCTTCTATGACCAAACTACATTTTCCAGAGATTAACTTGGAACTTTTGCCTGAAAGGAAACTTTGATGGAACTTTGGAACTGACGCCAATATGACCAGCAGTAAATTTGACGATGTTCTCACAACCCTTGGAACAGGAAGATGGAACATTCTGTTCTTCATTTGTGACGCTTTTGGTGAGCAAAGAAATATATTCAAAACTTTGGTTTACCCTGGGTTGAATGAAAGGTTAAGGTTAGGTAGTGCTCAGATGAGGATGGTAACTATCCTCTTTCCTACAGTACATATTTAAGTTTAGGTGATGCTGAGATGAGGATGGTAATTACCTTCTTTCCTGCTTATTTAAATTTAAATAATTCTCAGATGAGGATGGTAATTATCCTCTTTCCGTATTCATCAAAATGGGAGTTATTTATAAGAACATCTGCATCTTTTAAATTCAGGTAGGATGTTGGTCATATTCATTATTATATTATATATATATATATATATATATATATATATATACCATTTATCCTTCCATCTTCAGCTGAGCTGGTATACCCACCCCACTTCCTAAGTGGCGTCTACCTGGCACCAGAAGTTGGCTACACCTGCATACCCCCGGATAATCCCAACGTGACAGGTGTGTCTGAGTAAGTAATAATTCAACTGGTACTTCCTGTCTCCCTCTTTGTTCCCATAAGCCTGTGAGCTTCCTTATAACCTTCCCAATTTTAAAGGGCTGGGATCCACTCCCTCTGTCCTTGTAAGTTTGCTGATTCCCTGTTGAGTACTGAATGCTTTCCCCCCCCCTCATCTCACTTCCTATTCCTTCTTTAATCTCTTTTTTGTAATTATTCATCATTCCAGAAATTCCTGCAGCTATTACGTGAACACAACAACAGCTGAAGGAAACGCGGCGAGGGAGGAACACCCTTGCACTGACTGGGTCTTTGACAATTCGACATACGAATCCACCCTCACTTCTGAGGTGGGTCTTCTGTCTGTCTTTTGCCTATTTTCTGTCTATTCTGTGTCTAAGCTTTCTGTATTTGTCATTCTTCTTTGTTCCTCTCCAACAGTTCAAGCTGGTCTGCGGACAGGCCTACCTGAAAGCCACCTATCAGGGAATACCGATGATGGCGACAATTTTCACCTGCACGTTAACGGGGTACCTCTCGGACAGGTGAGTAGACCTGTCGGTTGAGATCGGATAGCTAGTCAAGGCTGTTGGTTTGCCCTCTACTTAACCTCCATATAAAAACAGCAGCTTTCACACTGAATCTCAGATCTGAAACTGGTACGGAAGGTTACGCTGACAGGGTACTTTTTCAAATGGTTGTGAACTGTGTACCTGTTCGTTAAGTTCTTGCAAATTGACCCTCAGGTCTGAAGCAGGTACAGAAGGTAAGCTGACAGGGTACAGTTGCAGATAGGGTACATTTCAAATAGGCAGGTACCT
Organism: Macrobrachium rosenbergii; assembly: GCF_040412425.1. NCBI lineage: Eukaryota > Metazoa > Arthropoda > Malacostraca > Decapoda > Palaemonidae > Macrobrachium > Macrobrachium rosenbergii. The sequence goes on along the minus strand of NC_089774.1, from coordinate 10,840,042 downwards.
GTTGATTGAGTTTAGATAGCTAGGCAAGGCTGTTGGTTTCTCCTTTCAATTAATCTCTGTATAAAAATTGTAGCTTACAAACTGACTCTCAGTTCTGAAACAAGTACAGTACAGAATGTAAGTTGACAAGGCACCTTTCAGAGGGGCATGCACCGCGTAACCCGTTCGTTGAGTTCAGATAGCTGTTCAAGGCTGTTGGTTTCTCCTTTCAATTAATCTCTACAGAAGAATTGTAGCTTACAAACTGACTCTCAGCTCTGAAACAGGTACGGAAGGAAGACGGTCATGGTGGTGACGCAGATCATCCACTCCATTGTCACGCTGTCCATTGTCTTCGGAAACAACATGACCGTGATACTCGTCCTTCGTTTTCTTCAGGGGATCTTCTCCACTAATTCCACTTACGCTCTGGGTCAGTACTCTCGAAGAAATGTTTGAGATGTTTATAGGGATGCCTAGTGTTATTTTCAACAGGGACGTTTGATGAATTTCTATATAAGGATGTTAGAGATGATTTTCTCTAGGGATGTTTCAGAAGTTGCTGTGTTTTGGTGTTTAAGGAGGTTTTGTGAGGTAATGTTTAAGATTTTGAGTGGTGATGTTTGAGATTTTCTGTAGGGATGTTTGAGAAGCAGCAGTGTAAGGATGTTTGAAGTGATGCTATGTACAGGGATGTTTGAAGAGATGTTCTGTACAGAGATGTTTGAAAATATCCTAATTCATTAATTCATTCAGTGAATAAATAAACCAACCACTTAACCCCCTCAGCTCTGGAGGCCTGCGAGGTCAAATGGAGGTCCATCGTTGGCATCCTCATCGCCCTGCCCTGGGCACTGGGCATGATGGCGTGGGGGGGCATAGCTTACCTGATAAGAGACTGGCGCATGTTGCAGCTGTCCGTGTCTCTGCCGCTGTTCCTGAGAATCGGTTTCCATTTGTGAGTAGATTAAGTGGACGGTCCAGCGTATGTGTGTATGTATGCGTATTATGTATGTATTAAACTAATATTTCAGTGCCCAGGTTTGGGTATTTGTAATCTTATTCTCGAGTTGTTGAAGCCGCTTTAGTTTTCCTTCCGTTCAAAAGTCAAAGCATCGGGAAGAAATAGTAGAAATATTATACAAAATTTTATATATATATATATATATATATATATATATATATATATATATATATACATATATATTCTTATATTCTTCAGCTTCGTAGACGAATCTCCCCGCTGGCTGATCCTCAGGGGCCACGAGCAAAAGGCCCTCAAGGTCCTGCGCAAAGCTGCCCGCTGGAACGGTTCGCAGCTGCCCAGCGACGAGCAGCTGAACAGGATCTTCAAGGAGATGCAGCTGAGGTAATAATATAATATATATATATATATATATATATATATATATATATATATATATATATATATATATATATATATATATATACACACACACACATTAAATATTTACCTCCAGCTGCACAAAGGTAGACTACATAATATACAATAAAGTCCATTAAGAAGAATTAGTGTAATGTTATGTAGTCTATTTATAAAAAAAATTTATACAGTGCTTGTACATAACTAATTTCTAATATATATATTTTTGTTTTTGGTTTTTCCAGCAAAATGGTAAGCCAGATAAAAAAGAGGCTGGGGAAAGGAAACGGTTTTCAATGTACATCCCAAAATTATTCAGGTACGAGATAAAATAAGTATTAATATTTTTAATCTAAGATTTGAAATTAACCTCAATTATATTTATTTATTTTGATTGTAGTTTACAAATAGCTCCTCTTCAGAATTCTTTAAGTGTGTTATATTACTGTTACACTTGCTTCCATCTTTTCCAGACCTATAGGCATTCCGGGACTGGATTATACCTTTCCAGCATTCCTTATCATTCCTATATTCCATATTTTACCTAAAACCTCAAACATCTATGAACTCTTGATTTAATCCTCACCACAAACGCCACTCGTAACAACCATCTGTTCTCTGGCTTTCCAGAATTCTGGAAAATGAGTTCCAGGGTCATTCCAGACACCCTTGCTTTCGGGAGCCCTTTCTTGACCTCAAGGGTCAAGCATTAACTGTCAGATTATCTTCCTTTCCAGAACGCCAAAGATCCGTTCCAGGATCATCCAGTTTTCAACAATCATCTCCTTTTTCTTTTTCCAGAACACCAAAAATCTGTTCCAGGGCCATCCAGTTTTCAACAGTCATCTCCCTTTCTCTTTCCAGAATGCCAAAAATCCGTTCCAGGGCCATCCAGTTTTCAACAATCATCTCCTTTCTCTTTCCAGAACTCCAAAAATCCGCTCCAGGACCATCCTGCTTTCCATAGTCATGTTCACCTCGTCCCTCGTGTACACAGGCCTGACTCTAAGCGGAGACAGTTACAGCACGGACCCGTTCCTGTACATAGTTTTGGCAGGTCTCATGGAGACCCCAGCTTACACGGTAGCTGCCCCCCTCATCAACTGGGCGGGGCGGAAGAAGCCCGCAATCTTCTTCCTCGCTTTCTGCGGCGCGGCAGTCCTGGCCCTGGCCTTCATCCCGGACGGTGAGTTCCAGTCGCGTGTTTACGTTCGCCCAGGCGTGTTCGCATACGACCCTACGGCTTTACCTTTACGGAGCCGGATAAGATTAAAAATAAACCTCTTCTTCCTACTTCAGATGTATCTTGGCTCATCATGGCACTTGCGATGTTGGGTAAATTGTGCAACAGCATGGCTTTCATGGTCCTGTTCGTTTACATGAACGAACTCTTCCCTACCGAAGTCAGGATGCAGGGAAACGGATTCGCCATCACCATGGTGTGCGTAGGGACTGCCATAACATCTTACGTCACGGATTACCTGGTGGGTTTTGGTGGTGTTTCTCGAGAGCTGCTTGGTGGCTTAGAATTCCTGGTCATTTAAAAACATTTTCATGCCCAATCAGCAAAAATATTTGCACCTAACATAACAAACGTCTCCCTAAGCTTGATGAACCTAACCTAACCTAGACCTAACCTAACTTAACCCAACCTAGACCTAACCTAACCTAAACCTAACCTAACATTGAAGAAAACCTCGAATGACCCAAACTGAATCGTTTCTCTCTGCTCCCCAGGGCCCAATCGTACCCTGGGCACCTTCAGTGATCTTTGGGCTCTCGTCTGCAGTGGCTACTCTCCTCCTGATACCCCTGCCCGAAACAAGAGGAATGCCCATGATAGAGACTGTTGAAGCCTTGGAGGGGCGTGGTGGAACGTACGACCATGCCCGAGAGAAACTGATGCCGTAAGTCTCTCTCTCTCTCTCTCTCTCTCTCTCTCTCTCTCTCTCTCTCTCTCTCTCTCTCTCTCTCTCTCTCTCTCTCTCTGGAGAGGCAGTAGAAGAGACAGTTTCTTAAATAGGAGAACAAAGAATTATGGAAACACAGAAGAATAACAAAAATACTAGTAAAGCTATTGAGTAGTTTGACTCTCGTGATCCAAATTCCCACAATAGAGAATTCCAGAGACTGGAAACGTATGGAATAAAAGTCTATTGGAAGCCTGTGATTTTCTAGATATTGAAAATAATAACCTATCATTATTTTCTGTCTTTTCAGGTGCACAGAAGCATCGAGAGAAGAACAGAGGAAATTCGTGGAGGAACAAAGTCAAAATGATCAAGTGTTCTAAGTCCAGATGGTGACGGGGAATCAGGTGCTTCCCCGTGGAGAGAATTCTTTAAAAATCTCTTGGTAATTCATGAGATTTATGTACAAATTTCTTGATTATTTAATGAACTTTTTAATTCGATAATAATGATATTAGAAATGAGGTCATTCGCCATGTCTGGTGGCATATTGAATTAAAATGGATAACTTTTATATATATACTCGAAAATAATAAACGATAATTTACTGGATGCAGATGTATTCAGTTTTATCTCCAAGAGACATAGACTTTGAGTGAATTCAGATTTATTGATGTTTCAAAGACGTTTGAAATTCAGTTAGTACAGGGCATGAATTGAAGACAGTTTGGCTGTGGTTTCACAATAAAATATTATTATTATTATTATTATTATTATTATTATTATTATTATTATTATTATTATTATTATTATTATTATTATTCAGAAGATGAACCTTATATGGAACAAGCCTAAAGGGGCCAATGACTTGAAATTCAATCTTCAAAAGAATGTTTATTATTATTATTATTATTATTATTATTATTATTATTATTATTATTATTATTATTATTATTATTATTATTCAATTATTATTATTATTATTATTATTATTATTATTATTATTATTATTATTATTATTATTATTATTATTATTTATTATTCAGAAGATGAACCTTATATGGAACAAGCCTAAAGGGCCAATATCAATGGAACAAGCCTAAAGGGGCCATTGACTTGAAATTCAATCTTCAAAAGAATGTTTATTATTATTATTATTATTATTATTATTATTATTATTATTATTATTATTATTATGAACCTAAAGGGCCAATTATTATTATTATTATTATTATTATTATTATTATTATTATTATTATTATTATTATTATTATTATTATTATTATTATTATTCAGAAGATAATAACATTCACAAAAGAAGCTTCAAAAGAATGTTTATTATTAGCAGTTAAGAGACATTCACAAAGAAGCAGTTAAGAAAAGATAAAATAACAGATGAATTGATAAATTAATAAAGATATAAACGAACTGGTAAAAAAATTAATAAATAAATAGATAAAAATATAAATGAATTATTATAATAACAATAAGATATCTGCTCTATAATTCAATATTTCTACTCGTACAATCTACACTAGCTTATGCCAGCATGGGTCATTGCCCCAGGCGGCCCACAAGAGTGATATGGTTTGAAAGGGAGTTTGGGGAGTTTGGTGTGGACCTGTGGACTCTCTCAAGCCAACAGGGTAGGCCAGAGAGAATCCCACAAGCGAATATGACCAATTTGGGACACTTCTCACCAGCGTTCATGTCATTAAACGAGCTGCTCATGAGCTGTCCGGGACAATACACGTGCAAACAGTGTCATCTGAGACACACACATGCAATCCTCTTCTTCCTCAAAGGAAGCATACGTGACTCATACGTGATGTAAAATGGGCGAGGAATGTTGTTTATAAAAACTAATTCACCGAGAACTCCGTTCGCTCACGTGTGTTGACATTATCGTACGTTTGGCAGCGGCGCCATTACGCTCGCCCCATCCACAAAAATTGCTGCTCATTCATACAATCATGAGGGTTATTGTTACGTCACTGTCTAGATTCGTACAGCTGGTATGGTCTTCTTGAGCTGCCCGTATGCAACTTGGGTTCAGTTTTACACCTAGACACGGTCGGGACGGTTATCTAGTGAGTGTTATCGACCAGGTTCAACCGCCCAGGTGGAAAGAAACATAGAGGTAAATATGCAAGTTCCATTTTGAATCTGAACCGAAAAATTCGCGTGGCAGAAATTTGGCTTTTGTTTGAAATGTGTAGACTTTATGACACAAAATTTCAAGTCACGGGAATTGAACTTCTGGGAAATTTAACTTTACGAAAGTGTTCATCAAACTATAAAGTGTACTTAGAGCGTAACTGTCTCAAAGAACAGAGGTGGAGGTGAAATTCAATGAATTTTTAAAAAATATCAGTGAATTTTTGTGAGAGATTTTAGCAGTTGCATTTTGACTGAGTCAAATGGGCGTTTGCTAAATAGATTAATGAGTAGGTAAGTAGTTAAAAATGACAGATACTTCTTGGAACTTCTGCAAGCATAAAAGCAGAAACTTCAAGAGGAAGTTCTGCAGGCACAAAAGAAAAAACTTCAAGTAGGGAACTTCTGCAAGTATGCAAGCAGAAACTTCATGCAGGGGAAATTCTGCTAGCATAAAAGATGAAACTTCTGGGAACTTATGTAAGCATAAAAGAAGAAACTTCAAAGGAACTTCTGCAAGAACAGAAGCAGAAACTTCGAGCAGGGAACTTTGCAAGCATAAAAGCAGAAACTTCAAAGAACTTCAGCAAGCATAAAAGATGAAACTTCTGGGAACTTATGCAAGCATAAAAGAAGAAACTTCAAAGGAACTTCTGCAAGAACAGAAGCAGAAACTTCTGAGCAGGGGAACTTTGCAAGCATAAGAGCAGAAACTTGCAAGAACAAGCAAGGGAACTTTTGCAAGCATAAAGAACTTCTGAAACATAAAAGAGGAAACTTCTGGGAACTTATGTAAGCATAAAAGAAGAAACTTCAAAGAACTTCTGCAAGCATAAAAGCAGAAACGTCAATCGAACTTCAAGCCGGCAACTTCAGCAAGTAAACATGAAAGTGTCAAGGAACAATGCCCGAATAGAACAATGACCACTGATAAAAAACAACGACTTGTAGCATACGATTCTAAGACTCATCAATGAAAGGTCACGCAGGAAAACGTCCAGGAATTTATTGTATCAATCACTGTCAGTCTCACGACAGTCGGGTGTGATTTCACAAAATTGTGAAATTTCACAAAAGTGTGTAATTTCACAAAAGTGTGAAATTTCACAAATTTGTGTAATTACACATGTGTGTAATTTGTGTGTGATTTCACAAATTTGTGTGATTTCTTCAAACGTGTGAAATTTCACAAAAGTGATTTCACGAGAGTATGTGATTTATGTGTGATTTAACAAATGTATGATTTCACAAAAGTGTGAAATTTCACAAAAGTGTGAAATTTCACGAAAGTGTGATTTCACGAAAGTGTGACTTCACAATAGTGTGTAATTTTTCGAAATTTCACAAAACTGTAATTTCACAAAAAAAGTGTAATTTACATGTGATTTCACTAAGGTACTTACCTTGTAATTTTCCAATTTTTTTGAGGCAATATTCCAAAAAGATCATATATATACATATATATATAGATAGATAGATAGATTTATACATATTAATCTATTGTCCTCCTCGACAGATATTTGTGGACTATTGTCCAAAAATGGTGACCAACAAATTTGAGGACCTCTTGACTTCCTTAGGCACAGGAAGATGGAACCTGCTTTATTTTTTGTGTGACATGTATGGTAAGTAAAAAAATAACATTAAAAATAAAGCTGTGAAGATTCATTTCCACCAAATTAAGTTTATTCAACTTAATTTTTTATTTATTGTGGCTTTTTATGAGTCAAGAGCCCGTGCTAGGTAGACAGGCCCACTAGATTGATACCTGTTATATTTAAAATTATTTTCTTATTTTATAATTCCTTATTTTAATTATTTTTCAGTATTATATATTTTTTATTTTTACTCTATTGCCATTATACTGCCTCTTCCACCAGATCCCTAACATCTGTTGCAAGCATGAGTAATAATAGTAATAACAGGTCACCCATCCACCCAAAGACCAAATACAACTTGTATAAAACTCATGTTTTTATTCTTTTTTTTTTTTTAGTTGAATTGGTTCTGCCACCTCACTACCTGAACGGGGTATTTTTGGCACCGGAAGTAGGGTACACCTGTGTACCCCCAGAGAATCACACAGGTGTGTCTGAGTAAGTAATGAGTAATAATAATTTTTTTTATTCATAAGGTTCAAGGTTGTTGCCTCCCCCGTCGGCCTCTGGAAAATATATAGATTTATTATTATTATTTTTAAATCATCAAAAATTTATGGTATAGTAAAAATCGATTCTTTTTCAAATAAATTTTAGATAATAAATTTGAAAACATTTAATAAATTTGATAAAATCCAAAAACTTATAAATGTAAAATTTATTGATAAAAAAAATCAAAGTTTGGAAAGGATTAAATTCTTGAAAAATTAGATTCCAGGAAAAACTGAATGAATTTTAAGCAATAAACTTGATAAAATCTGATAAATTTGATGAACTCTAAATACTTAAAAATCAAAATTTATAAAAAAAAAAATTAAAGATTGACAAGAATTAGATTCCTGAAAATTCAAATTCCAAAAAAAAAACTAAATTTAACCCCCAAAAAATCTAAATAGTTTCAAATTCCCTTAATGAAATATATCATATTTCAGACACAATAAATTCCTGTAGATTTTATATAACTAATCTCATCATTTCAGAGATTCCTGTAGCTTCTACATGAATACAACTACAGCTATAGGGGATACTGTAAGGGAAGTTCATTCATGCACACATTGGGTCTTTGAAAATACAACATACAAATGGACTTTGACTTCTGAAGTAAAGACGAGTTTGTATTTTTCAGTGTTTATACATTATTCATTTTTAGAGTCATTATTTCTACATTCACTCATTTCATTCACTGGATATTTTATTAATTTTATTTAGTTGTTCATTTTTTATACATTTACCCGTTTGTTTTAATTCATCATCTATTTCTTCATTCATTCATTAAATATTTCACTAATTTTTAAAAGTTCTTATTCATTTATTTATTTATTTATTCTACATTAATCTAATTCGCTTCTTGAAACGAATCTTGGGACTGAAACTTACACTAAAATATCCATGATAACTTTTATGCTTGATTTACTCCGATTCAATTGCAAGCACATTTCATTGCCACATAGATTGATAACTTTTTCAATCATTTCATATTTCATTCCAGTTCAGGCTGGTCTGTGGACAGGCTTACTGAAAGCTACATCAATTGCAAGCATATTTCAGTGCTGCCTAAAGTAATAACTTTTTTAATAATTCTGTATTTCATTCCAGTTCAATCTGGTCTGTGGACAGGCTTACCTGAAAGCTACATACCAGGGAATGCAAATGATTGCAACCATCTTCACCTGTACCTTCACTGGGTACCTTTCGGACAGGTGCGCATCCGCTAATTAGTTCTGAAAACCTTGGAAATAGTCGGTGATTAAATTTACTTAGGGAAAAAAAGTAGAGATGAGTTAGGAATGTCACTAGGAGTCACTAAGACTTACTTTCCTGCTGTCAGTTTGGGAAGAGGTGGCCTGGTTGGTTTTACAAAAAAAATAATAGTAACCATTATTTTAGCATCGATATATTTATATGTTTGTTTCGAATTGAAGATGACAGTAATTTTTTTTTTTTTTGAGGTAAAAGTAAATATAAAACTTAGAAGAAACCCAGTCATTTAAACTCAGCGGTTCCATCTTCTAAATTCCTGAACATTTTGGGATGTTTTCAACTTGAAAACTGAAGATGAATTTAGAAACATCCAGAAACATCTCTTGCCATAAACTGAAGATGGATCAAGAAACATCCTGAAACATCTTTAGGACAAAATCCTGAAGATGGATCAAGAAACATCCTGAAACATCTTTAGGACAAAATCCTGAAGATGGATCAAGGAACATCCTGAAACATCTCCCAAACAAAAAAAACCTGAAGATGAATTTCAGAACGCCCTGAAACGTCTCCGCAACAAATCGTCCTACCTGTCCTCACCTGTCCTGACTAACTAATCAACATCACCTTCTCTCCATCACAGGTATGGCAGGAAGACAGTCCTGGTGGTGACCCAAATCGTCCATTCCATCCTGTGCTTAAGTATTGTGTTTTCTCACAACTTCACTGTGATTCTCGCCCTGCGATTCCTGCAAGGATGTTTTTCGGCGAATGGCGCCCACGCTTTGGGTTAGTTCCTTTGTTTTTTGTTGGTTAGTTTGTCTGGTAATCCACAGAATCCACAAAAAACCACAATAAAAACATTCCAACATTGTGGTTTGCGTTACACATGACAAAGAACCATTGAAACAGTTAGACGTTTAATTGAAATCCTTGAATCGTAAGTAAGCAATACGTACATTCCATCGTTTTGCACTGTGAGAGATACTCACCAGATTTAAAGATGAATTGATGAATAAATGAATGAATTGACTCGTTGATATAATCATCTATTCATTTATTTATCAGAATATTGCATTATTCATCAACCAACTCCATTGTAGTTAATATATCCAATCAGTGAACAGTATCAAACAACTCGCCTCATCCGTTTCATTCCTTTATCGACTTGCGCTTCTCTGCAGCTCTGGAAGTATGCGAGCTGAGATGGCGATCCATCGTGGGCATCGTCATTGCCCTGCCCTGGGCATTCGGCATGATGGCGTGGGGAGGTTTAGCATCCCTCATTGGGGACTGGAGGGTCCTTCAGTTGGCTGTGGCATTGCCTCTGTTCTTGAGAATGGGCTTTCATTTGTGAGTATGCGAAGCGTAAGTTGTCTTCAAAATATAACGCTATAAAATCTACCATTTTGGTGTTTTTGTGGGCTGCCTTTATTATATATATAAATATATATATACAGTGGTCCCCCTTCTTCGACAGCCTGATAGACGAATCGCCCCGCTGGCTGATCCTGAAGGGGAGAGAGGAAGAAGCGATCCGCGTCTTACGCAAAGCTGCCCGGTGGAACAGGGTCCAGTTGCCCTCAGATGAGAGACTGAAGGAGATTTTCAAAGAGATCCAGGAGGAGGTGATGCTCTATGACAGCCTCTAGGCTCTGGCCTAGAGCCTCTCTGTTTAATGATGGTGGAATATATAAAGACACAAGACCCATCGTTATGGTGTAACTGTTTGGGACGTTGATATAATCGCAGACATTGTTCTGCCAGCTTTATTTTCCTTGTTTCCTTTTCAGCAAAATGTTACGGTGATAAAGAAGAGGAGAGAAAAGAGGCAGTTGATAGATTATGTTCCAACATTGCTAAGGTAAAGGGGAAAACAGTTGGATCCATTTTATTTCAATTACATTCATTTTATAAAAAAAGTCTTCTTATTTGTGTATGAAATATGTCCACCATGCAACCCTATATTGTATTATTTTACAGACCTCCCTTTGCTGAACCTCCTAAGTGGATTCTGAAAGCATTCCTGAACCCTGCCTGTGGAGACTTTGTTTTAAATTTTTATTATTTTCATCATTCTTTTGTTTTTGGCATCAACTTCACTCTCCCATTTAATTTCTGTCATACTTTTTCACAGAAGTCCTCCATGAAACAACTTTCCAGCTTCCTTTCTAGAAACCTGGAAGGTGAACTCTATAACTATTCCACTTTGAAAGTGCATTCCAGGACAGTTCCAGAACTCCGTTCTAGCATCCACTCGTGAATGTACTTCTCTACAGCACCTTTCACCCCTCGTCTTCCAGAACTCCAAAGGTGCGTGCCATGACCGTCCTACTTTCCTCCGTGCTGTTCAGCTCGTCCATCGTCTACGCGGGTCTCACCCTCAGCGGAGACATCTACAGCACAGATCCTTTCCTCTACATCGCACTCGGAGGGGTCATGGAGATCCCAGCGTACACAGTGGCCGCGCCCCTCATCAACTGGCTGGGGAAAAAGAAGCCTACTATCTTCTTCCTCAGTTTCTGCGGAGTGGCCGTGCTGGCCCTGGCCTTCATACCAGAGGGTGAGCCTTCAGTTCTCTCTCAGCGCAAAGAGAAATCTGAGAGTTTCAGGATAAATTGCCTAAAAGCTGGCCCTCATTTAGGATATTCTTTTTCTATTTCCTCCTTTCTGTTTTTCCCTTTACCCTCTCTTAATTCCTAATGAACACCTTAATATTCTTTGGAAGCTTGAATTTCAAGTCAGTGGCCCCTGTGGTGGGCTTGTTCCATAGGAGTAGGGGTCACCTTCTAAATAATAATAATAATAATGTATTGGCCTGTTTAGTAGATGGTGGGTAAAGTGTAGTCTTCATTTCTCTCTCAGTGCAGAAATTAGGGGTTTCAGGGTAAGCTGTCTAAAAACTGGCCCCCATTCAAGACACATTGGCCCGTTTAACAGATGGTGAATCAGTTAGTCATCAGTTTTCTCTCACTCTAAAAAGAAATTTAAGAGTTTCAGCATAAACTGTCTAAAAATTGGCCCCCATTCAAGACATATTGGTGTCTTTTCCCCGAGGCCAAACTGATTTGGAAATTAGGTTTTAAAAGACAGAAGTGGAGAGGCCAATAGTGATAAGAAGTCTGTCTTTTCAGATCTAACTTGGCTCATCACCTCCCTGGCAATGCTTGGAAAACTGTGCAACTGCATGGCATTCATGACCCTTTTCGTGTACTTGAACGAACTCTTCCCAACCGAGGTCAGGATGCAGGGACTGGGCGTGGGCGTGACCTTGGCTTGCGTCGGAAGCTCCATCGCCCCTTACATCACAGATTACCTGGTGCGTTTTGGTGGTGTTTCTCGAAATTGCTCTGTAGGTTCGAGATTCTATGTCCTTTTGAGTTGAGTAGTGTGTCTCATTAAAGTTTGTTTTGTGTATTGTATTCTACAAAACTTTTGTAACAAATAATTTGCCAAAGTTTTGTCAAGTATCTTCACTAGATATTTTGTCAAATGTTTTCACTAAAGCCTGCAAATATTTTTCACGAACTTCGTCAAGCAATTTTCAACTAACCCTAATCTCAACAGATTTGAACAGACATTCAATTAAAGTCTAGTGAAACGTTTTTCAACTTGTCACCCCCAAGAAATAGTTTTCCAAAATATTTGGAGACTTATCATCCCCCCAAAAATTGTTTTATCAAAACATTTCTAGACTTATCACCCAAAAGAACAGTTTTCCAAAACATTTAGAGAGTTATCACCCCTAAAAATTTTTTTATCAAAACTTTAGAGAATTATCACCCAAAAAATTATTCTTAAAAACATTTAGAGAATTATCACCCCCAAAAAATTGTTTTATCAAAACATTACGAGACTTATCACCCCAAAAACTGTTTTCCAAAACATTTTAGGTTCCACCAAACCTTACTCAACCCTCCCCCTATATTTGAAGACAAATTTCCACAAGTTTTCAAAAGTACCTTTGTCTCAGGGCCCCATCATAACCTGGGCACCTTCCGTGATCTTTGGGCTCTCGTCCATAGTGGGCAGCTTCCTCTTACTGCCCTTGCCAGAAACCAAAGGACGTCCCATGATCGAGACCGTCGACGCCTTGGAAGGGCGTTGCCCTTCGAAGGATGTTTATGACCACAAGGACCTGAGGAAGTGAGTATACTCTGTTAGATTGTAACCGCATTATAATCACTTGGCCCTGAGATTTTGGGACGGTACTTGACGTCCTAGAGTCTGGAATTGGAATGGAAGCTTCAGAGAACCTGTAATGCTGTCTACAGTGTTCCCTGCAAGGGTGGCAGTGATCTGTAAGCCCTCTAAAGGGCTTACAGTGTACTAAGGTTGATCAGTGATTCTTGCTTTGAACCAAAATATTAATTGTATTTCAGTTAACAAGTTCAGAAGGGGAGCTACAGCCATTAATCATTAATTCCATGGGAACTGAGACGGGCAAAAGAGTCCCAGACCAACCTCATATTCAGAACAAAATGTAAAAATTTGAAGTTACATATAAATAACACTGACTCTCGAGATGACAGTCTTTAACTTAGGTTATATACCCAAACATTTAAAATTATTTTATTTACATTTGAATCAATCTATCTTCCAGGTATCGAACGTCATCTAGCGAAGAACGCGGGAAATTCATCGTGGGGGGTACAGAGTCAAAATGCTGACGAGTTTCAAGTCCTCAGGATGACATGCAGCTAACAGGTGCTTCTCTGTGTCATCCTCTCAATAATACCTTTTTGATTAAGAATTATTTACAGAATAATTTTTGGCTTATTCCACTTCATAATGCGGTATAATTACATAGTAATTTCACCTTTTCAATATAAAGAAGGTAATTATTCAGGAATGGGGATGTATAGGCATGGAAATCCATTTTTATTCAAATGAGAAGACATATTATTCAAAGCAGTGGGATTCCCAGATATTAAATCATAATGATTTTGAAATTATCTGGTTAATTGAGGAGATCTTTCTATACCTATCTATCTATCTATCTATCTATCTATCTATCTATCTATCTATCTATCTATCTATCTATCTATCTATCTTCTCCATATTACGTAATTCTGCTCTTGCTGAGAATTGGAAAATGGAATATATTTGACTAAGATGAAATCGTTATCTTCATGTCCCATAAAACTTACCAGACTATTATTTTTACCTTAAACAGAGAGAGAGAGATTGTATCTTTTCAAAATAAACACAAGAAATTACTTAATATAAATAATTAAGATAATGAGATCATTATCTTGTTTATTGTATGTGATCATTGAACAGGATTTACGATCATCATTGTTTAGTAATGATTTCTAATTACCTCAGGCCTTATTGTGACTCACTGCCCCTCGTACCAGGCTCCTAAGGTCGTTTCAATCTCCTCTTTATACTCTCTAACTTTTAAGGGGAAAATCTCATGCTTCTCTCCACCAATCAGGGGATACAATCTAAATGCATCGACCAATCAGGAGCGAGATAGAAGCCTCAGTGATTCCAGTGGTACTGGATAATTTCATTCTGCTTTAAAATAGTATCAAAATGTTTTTGTCAAAGGTTATAGATTACAATAACACAAACATCAATGCTCACTTTTATGTTGTAGAATGTTTTCATGAACATGCAGAATGCAGAAGAAATTCAACTGATTACAAAAGAAATCAAAGAAAGAAAGTTGTATGGTGACAGTTTGTGGGGTGTCATCTTCAAAAACCTCTGTGAATTAAGGTTTAACTGACGAACGCAAGAAGAAGAAGAAGGTAATGCCAGGATTAATCTACAGGAGCTCATTGTATTCTACGAGCAGTACAGGTACCAAGTTCGTACAGGAGTTTAGCTGGTGCTACGAGTTTTATCGAGCCATCTGGAAGGTACAAGAAGCCTGGAAGATGGCGCCAAGCCCACGTCTGGATTTAGGGAGCCTGCTTGATCTAACTCTGAACGGCAGCTTCGAAAATGAAATTCCCCTCGCCACTAGGTCTCCGGACGCATGCGCAGGCAACAGTCAGCTCTTCAACGTCGAGAACGAGGAAGTTGGGGCCCCTTCGGACCCAAACGGGAACGCGACTGGAAACTGGAACGCACTGGTGGCCCCTCCTGGAACACTGGGAACCGCCGCAGGCGCAGACGGCCTCGAGAATGACCGTAGGAGAGTACATGGGAGGCAACTCCCTCGCCACGTAGTTCGTGGGGCAGTCTCCTATGAACTCCGACTTGTGGATCCAGTTAGGCCGAAGCTGAAGCTCCGGTTTGACGTGGTTCTTGTGGAGATCCACGTTGATCGTGGAGCAGTTCACGCCCTTGTGAAGGATCTGGGAGGTGTAGATGATCGGGTGGGGCACGATCTTGTACTCGGACTTCGTGGCCGCGTCCACCTGCTCCTCCGTGAAGTACTGGACCAAGTCGCTGGCCGCAGGGTCCTGGTTCCTCTTCAGGGAGCTTCGGATGGCCTCCGACCACTTCAGACGGTGGAGTTCCTTGTCCTCGTCCCACCCCGGCAGGAGGAAGGGCGCGGGTGGGAACGCAGGGAGGTCTGAGGTGCTCTGGGCGCCCTTCTGCTGCCCCAGGGCGAGGAGGAGGACGCTGACGAAGGCGACGAAGGTGAATCTCGAATTCTGACGGGGAGAAGCCATAGCTGCGTCTCTGGTTTGCTGAACCGCGCCCTACGTCTTTTATACAGGCTTTGGGCGCATGAGAGAGCCCGCGGGCGCGTGCGCAATGTGACGAAATTAACCGGACTTCAATAGGGTCTAATCAGGAATAGGTGATTAGTGGGTAATTACCTCATAACGTAAATATTAAATGATGTTCTTTCTAAGGTCCTCAGTAATATATTCAAAACTCTAAAAAGTCATTTTTTATGTAAACAAAATTATCGGTATGATAATTATACGCATTTCTTTGATAATTTAAGGGAAGAATTATTCTAATTAACTGCCTATTCACTCGGGAACATGACAGGAAGACAGATATTATAATTAGCTATCAGATTGATATCAGAAATGGGATATGAATCCATACAATATTTTTTACATTTTTGTTATCTCTCTCTCTCTCTCTCTCTCTCTCTCTCTCTCTCTCTCTCTCTCTCTCCGGAAGTATTTCGAAACAGGTAGAAAGTACATCTGTCGCTAGCTTTGGAATGACAGGTGTTTTGAGAATGGAAATTATAAAAATCGTCAATAATAATAATAATAATAATAATTCAATAATTCCTGTTTTTCTCTCTCTCTCTCTCTCTCTCTCTCTCTCTCTCTCTCTTCGGGAATATCTGTTTATGTTCATTTCCATACCTGTACAGATACAGGTACAGAATCCAGACCAAATCAGTCCTGTATGAGACAGGAATATAAATGAATTTATTCTTGTTTTGTCATTGTTTATTTATTTAATTGTTTATTCATTTAATTGTTTATGTTGATTTCCATACCTGTATACATACAGGTACAGAACTCAGATCAGTTGCTTCAGACCAAATCAATCCTGTATCAAACGGGTCTCTAAATTACAGGTGTGTCTGATTCACAGACAGGTGAACAAAAGCCCTGATTACCGAAAGGGGGCACAAAGAATCACGTTGAAATCATTCAGTATATAACTTAATCAACTCTAATTATTAGATGAAAGGTCATTATTATAGGTCATTATCTTAATGAACTTCGTTAAGTGGACAGAATTATGTACTTGATTCTCCTCTCTCTCTCTCTCTCTCTCTCTCTCTCTCTCTCTCTCTCTCTCTCTCTCTCTCTCTCTCTCTCTCTCTCTCTAAAATTATTTGTGATTCTTGTCTCCTTGTGAAGATATAATTCTCTCTCTTTGATTCTTGTCTCCTCATGAAGACAAGCGCTTTCTTTATTATCTCTCTCTCTCTCTCTCTCTCTCTCTCTCTCTCTCTCTCTCTCTCTCTCTCTCTCTCTCTCTCTCTCTCTCGTTACAGGCTATTTAAGGAAAACGGAAGACTAGAGTGAATTCCAGAGCTTGGTGGCAGAGGGTTAAATATGTTACTAAATCAAACAGCCATGGATTCACTGATCTCTTCAAGCGAATGTGGGAAAAGGCAACTTGACAGGTGTTACGCTATGCTAAAACGAGAAGGGATATCTTTTACAGTTGGCTAGACCACTGATTACTTTTTAATTATTTTTAATTACTTTTAAAAGCCACTAATTACTTTTGATAATAGCCCATTCTATCAAAGGAAAAGCAAAATACCTTCTATTAAAAAATTGTTTTATTATGTCACAAATGAAAGGGTTTTATATTTACATTTCTGGTAACTAAATGAGGAAGAAATGGCTAACAATACAATGAAAAAAGTCTAAAAAATATTACAGGAAATTTGTACATTATGTGCAACATGATTCTTGAGGACTGGACCTTTTTTAAGGGGTAGAAAATTCACTTTAGTTGTGCATATTATTTTGTATCTGAGCCCTAAGTTAGGTTAGGTTAGGAACAGTTAAGATTTTTCTTACATTCTTTCAAAGAATTCCTAAAATTTTGAAGTTCTTTATATGTATATGAAACAAACCAGTGTCCTTCATAATATGCACAGCTAAAGTAAAACTTTGCTATTTTGAGTTATGTTTGGTCAAGTGATTACAGAATTAAATGTCTTTGCTGATACAAAACAATGTACACAAATGCAGAATAGTGACTGATTGTTTTGGTCTATGTACCAAAGTACAGCTAAGTTAACAGACAATATGAGATTCTGTTATGCTATCTAGGTTTAATTAACATAGCAGCCTCTAGCAGTTGTAATTTTCTTGAATATAAAATATAAATGCTACAATTAATGCATAATTTCCTTTTCTTAGTGAACATCAACAACTTTGAATTGTATGAAAACACACAAACTCAAATATCACATAGATGTATGACGAGGTGACTTGTAGTGTTTTTCAAAATATATTTTCAGTAGTGTCTCTTGACTGCAATATTCACATGCGTGGTAGAACCTGAACTATTCACAAAATTCTATAAATATTTCAAAATATGATGACTCGTGGGAAACATATCATAAAGGCATTATTTTTGTAGTGATTCTCATAACAGAAACAATACAAAAAAAAACAGATTTTTAGGACAATATAGAGGAAAATATTTCAAAATGGAAAAGTTTACCTAACATAACTTAGGACTTACAAAATATCATGAAACTGGGTTTTATATTTGTTTTTTTTTTATGTCAAGATGAATGTTTACTGGCACAGTGATATGCAGAACTTGAAGTCTACCACTTTTTCAAACTAAACTGAGATCTGCAATTGTGAATATTTGTGTCTCATTAATAAAAAAAATTTTGGAGTTATATGTATGTCAGTGATATCTCATATCGACACTAAACTTTAGGATTTAGCTTGAATGAGCTCACGGTAATTATATTATCGTATGATATTATTAAATTTCTGCCCTGAACCATTAATATCTTGACTCCAAAACACTTTTTTACTATGGAATGTTTCAGTGTTGCCATCACAAGAATACTCAATGATAGCTCTAGAATATTACAGTGTCGCATCACGCTTACACTGCAAAATACTTCTGGAATGATGTATTTATCACAATAAATAAAACATTAACGGAATGTTGAAGCACTGTCATGAGAAGACACTAAACTACACTGGCCTTAATCCTGATAAGTCACGTTGGTTTTGGATAGGCCTAGGCTTTTCAATCACTTCACTGGACTTAAACACAGTTATGGGACTCTTCAGATACGAGACTTATGTTCTGGCTATTTCCTGACGTAGTCATTCTGCATTTCGAATTGCACGTGAGCGGAGGTTCCCGGAGACGCTCAACACCACTGCTCGTGAGCGCGCGGACCCTTAGAGGGAACGCTGAGCGTCGAGCTTCTAGAAGCCACCGGCGTCGATGGCGTCTGATGGTGATAGTGACTGTGGCTGTGACGGTGATAGTCTGATTGATGGTGCTTGTGAGAATAGGACGAGTAGTGAGACGCACCGCCCGGGCTGGTGTATATCTCCGCCCGGAATATGTCGTTGTCTTGCCCGTCTATGCGGTCCGATTCCAGGTGGTAAGAGCTGTCCGGGGAATGAGACCTGTAATTCCCCCTCCTCGACGGTGGTGCTGCTTCCTGAACCGAAGTCGTCGAAGCGGCAGCCCCTTGGGGACTGGGCCTCCTGCTGAGGTGCTCCCCCGCGGTGACGGGGCTCCTGCTGCCGCTGTTCACGACCATCCTGACGCTCCCGTCCCCACCGTTGGAGAGGCGGTCGCCAGAGAGACGATCGTAGCTCCTGTCCCGAGCGGAGTAGTGCGAGCGCTCCTGGAGCCTGTCGAAGGAGTGCTCCCGGCTCCGGTAACCCAGGAGGCGATCCTGGTCGTAGGAGGTCACGTGAGGGACGTAATCGTTCTCCTGAGAGCTCAGGTCGTTGTCGTGAGAGTGCCAAGCGTGCACGCCATTGCTGCTGCTTCTCACAGTCGACGTGTTGTTGGACGACCTGGAGTTGGTGGGTAGTTCTTCCACGCTCTGCATGCTCGTCGTTCTCTGCAAGCTCAGTCGTTCTGGTTTCTTCGGGGGGACTGGTTTTGTTCTGGAAGGAGGTCTTGAGTCCTGGAAGGAGGGTTTCGTTAGAATATCACTTGGTTTTCAGGTGGCAGTGAAGGTTAATCAAGCAAAAATGGAAGTATGACAGTAAACTAACAATTTCCAAATTGCAGTTACAAACTGAAGGTTGATACTTCTTCTTTAGGTAGACAAGGTAGATCTAGGAAAACATAATAAGATATCTTATAAATAAGTCTGAAATCTAAATTTACCACCCACATAGCAACTACTATTCAAGCAAAGCTAGTTTTCCCTGACCTCTAATTCAACTTTCTTATATGTGGGGCAACAGAACAGGCATCTCCATACACCTATTTAGCCCACTCCTGAACGAAAACAGAGACCAGGTAAAGAAACAGGAGTGGGTCCTAACTCATACCTCATTCTTAGATTCCGGCCGAGGGGAGAGCATCCTTCTTCTTTGGTCAGCTGCCGAGGTAGGCCTGGAGGTGGCATGCCCTAGGGTGTGGTGTTGCCTACCCATAGGACCGTCCGATGGCGAGGAACTAGGTGAAGAGGACACGGAGGAGTCCGGAGAGCGAATCCTAGGCAAAGTCGGATACTGCTGGGCCCTCTCCACCCCTCCGTTGCTGACGTCCGGACTGGCGACCGCGAGTTTCTGGTCTCCCTTCTGGAAGACCTGGAAGGGGTGGACAAGCTTTTGGGAAAACAGTTAGGTTCCAGGGGATAAAGTTATATAAGTTCTATTTTCAAAATGTCTTCCTTCTTTTGAGTTTTTTCCAAAGTTAGATTAAAGTTAGATAAGTTCTATTGTTACAATGTCTTCCTTCTGAGGAGTTCCTCTGAGTTCCTGCCAGGGAAGCTTTGTATCCTATGTGAGTGCAATACTTGGCTGAGAGGCATAGACAGTAATTTCTCTAAATAATCCCAGTTTTTTATAATGAATATTTCTCGTAAAGATTACTTGGCATAAATGGAAGTAGCCCTTTCTCTGAACCTTCTTCTAAAATTGACCAATGTCCTCTTACAGAAATTGCCAATACGAGTGTCAGCTACCTAAACAAACATTTATTGAGGCTCTACTAAAATATAATAACAAGTTATATAGAGGCTATGGCAATAATTATCATAGATTTTCGCTCCTACTGGCCCAAAAACTACTCATAGGACAATCTGACCTGCTCAGGGAGATATCCCCAATCCTGCATGACAGGAGAGGAGGTTATCAAAACAGCTCCTGCCTTTACTTAGATAAAAACTACTTAGAATACCCTTCTAAACTTAAAACCCTTACCTGTATGACAGTAGCCCCTGGTTGAGAGGTTGTTACAATGGCTTCTCCTTCGGACTGTCCAAGGGTGGCATCTCGAGTCTTCTGAAGGGACATTTGCAACTCTGACACTTGTTCCTCCAGATAGCTTATTCTGTGGTTGAGACGCGTGTTGTCACTCCTGACGGGGGTGAATAGATTTGCGTTTGCATTAATGGAGACTGAAGAGTGTCATGCAGAAAGAGAACCTGGCAGAAATCTTAAACAAAAATCGAGTTACTTGAATCACACAAAAGCTATTTGTGATTGTAAAATGTGTAAATTTGAGAAAATAGTGATGACAGAATCATTTATACATTTTTGACAAGTGCCAACACCCTCCCATTTGAGTGTTTGGTCCTAGTAACAGCTAATGATGTATGTCCTCATTTTTCACAACATTCATATGCTCTTCATTTTCAATGGGAACAGAGAATCTTCTCATGCCACCAAGGAAATAACTATTAACAATTCAATCTCACTAAATGTACTCCATTTTTAAATTTCATATTTCTGCCCTCAGGCAGTTGTACAACCTAACCTAACAACCTTACTTCATTGTCTCCTTCTCCTTCAGCGCCTTGTCAAGCCGGCTGACCAGGTCCTTGATCTCCCGTGACCTATCTTCCAGCTGCTTTTCGATTCTCGCGTCTGACCTCCTTCCGCACGTTCCGGTGCCTGGTGGAAAGTAGATTGTGAATTTATAGATACATCAACTTTATTGCGGGTAATTCTTGGCCATATCAGTGAATGACGCTGTTCATGGAAAGTTCCTGGGTTGAAAATTTATATTAAGCATTTTTTATCAATAAGCAACGTACGAGTAGCCATGCTCTTTCTCTGTCTCTCTCTTTTGAGTAAGGAACACTCAAGCGGTTTAGAACAAACATCACGACATCGTCTAACCTGGATTCGGTCTCGCTATGACTAAATTCAAGTGAGTCGAGGCAGCCATCAGTCGAGTCACCATCTCGAGGCCTCCTCCCACCACGTTCGACCCGTTAATCTCCAACAGCCTGAGAAGAGGTGAAAGGGTTAATTAATTAAGCTATAAATCAATGGGGCATATTTTTTGGTACAACCAGCACAGAGAGGAAAGGGTTAATTAAGTTATGTCACTTTTTCTAACTAAAACTTATTTGTTGCTGTTTTTGTATGAGTCAGCAGAAAGTACTTTGTATTTTCTTGAATTTCAGTAATTATGATTAGCAACTTTAATGACAAAATAAAGTAGGATTTGAAGTTTTAGGATACTGTGGATTAGACAATTAAGACTAGGTCAGGTTGTGTTAGGTTATCGATTCTTTTACTGTAAAACTTAGTTTTATCATGATTTACATTTTAAGAATCACAAATGGCATGATGTTTACAACTCTACTCTAACAGTTATTGTAATGTTCTTCAGTAAGACCACTGAAGTACGTGTCTAGATTCTCAGAGGTCTAGCCCAGGGTCCCTGGTGAGTTGATGGCTGTATCTAGCAATCTTAGAATAAATTATGGTCTTAAATATAGCTGCAAAGGGCTTTTAGTGTTGCTTGTAGTATGCTGAGCTACTGAGCTATGCATCTAAAGGTATCAGCCACCTTTGAAGCCCTGTCAAGTTGACAGACCTCCTGTACAAGTCTCTCTAAGTTGACAGACCTTCTCTCACACTCCAAGAAGACCCACCTGACCCTAAAAGGAACCCTTTACCTGTCTCCCTTCTTGAGCTTTGTGTCCTCAGCCGCCCAGTCGATCACGCACCCCACGGGAGGCCTCGGTATGACGTGGAACGGCGGGTTACCGGGAGTGTGGGCTAGGCTGAGCGTCACCAGGTTCGCTCCGCCCAGGGCGGCCCCTCCCCCCGCTGACGACATGAGGGCGTGCAGAGTCACCTTGGGGCTCTGGCCCCCATTCGACGAGGTGGAAGAGGAGGACGTCGAGGAGGTGTTCTCCTGAAGGCGGGCTCCCAGGACGTTCGACTCCTCCTTCAGGTTGAGGATGTTGAGCTCCTCCCTCTCCAGCTCGTACTCGAGCTCCGCTGCTCTGATTCTGACGTCGATGTTGCTGTATAGAAAATGGAGGATTGTGTATGGTGAATTCACTGCTATGGCCAAGTAGTACCATTCTATTAGAGCCACAAGAGCTATTCAAAGAGTCCAAAGATATTTATCACCCATTATATAGCATCGCTTTCCAATGATTCCAAATACTCTGAGGGTTTGAAGCATACTTGACAATGTTAGCTAGTAAACAATAGTAACAAATATTTTCCCTTTGCTAAAAACCATTGATTTACTCCTCAGTAGAAGTTGTTCCAGACGACAGCCTATCTTAAACAGTTGTGATTGGCCACAAGGGGCAAGGTTGCTACAATCATCAAGTGGAATATGAGACTACAAGTCTCCTGAATCTGAACAAGAAGAGTGAGTCTCCTCTCCTAACAGTACCCGTTTCTGGATAAAGGTTGTCTCCATGAATAGGCCTATACCTGCTCCGCCTAGCCCACAGGGCACTCCAACCGGCCCTACAGAATGTAATTCAAGACAGCTCAATCATGAATAGGCCTATGCCTACTCTACCTAGCCCTCAGAGCACTCAAGACAATTCAAAACAGAAATCAAGCCCAACTTACTCTGTAATGTCAATCTTCTCCAGCGCCAGTTTCAAGTTCTTAATGGCCACCTTCTTGGCGTCCATCTCGCCCTGGACCTTTGTCAGCCTTTCCTGAATGGTCTTCTTCTCAGCCTCTGTCAAGACACCACCTCCCTCCCCTGCACCCCCAACGGTGCCCCTAGGTTGGTGATTTGGGTCTTCAACCTGAAGAACAGTTGAGAAGGAGTGACAATCATAATTCAAGATGTAGGATTAGAGATTGCAGTTAGATGGCTTCTAAATGTGCACACCAGAGAGAGTAATGCCTCCATTCGCCATCAAAGAAAAAAGTGGGTTTGGGGAGTTCCTTTATTTGTTCTAAACTTAGAAAAGTAAATAAGGTATCAGTCTTTATTATTCAATCAGACTGAGTACTTGCTTCTTAGTTATTTTGTTAATGTCACAGCTTCAGAAGCTGAAGAAGGAAAAAAAAGACAATGTTAGATCTCAGAAGTGATACAATGGACTCCTACGATTTGAAAGAGTCACAGATTTTCTAATGATTAATTACTAGTTTGACAGTTTGATACAATGGACTCCTATGATCTAGGGTCACAGATCTTTTGAACGATCAATAAATTAGTTTCAAAGCATGATACAATGGCCTCCTATGATTTTGGGTCACAGATTTTATGAATGATTAACAAAGTAGTCTTACAGTTTGATACAATGGACTCCTACGATTTGGGCTCACAGATTTTTAATGATTAATTACTTAGTTTGACAGCCTGATACAATGGACTCCTATGATTTGGGTCACAGATTATATGAACGATCAATAAATTACTTTGACAGCTAATAATACTTTCGTATTTTGGAGGGGAGAAAATATCCTTAAAAGTAATCTTATTTCACCCAGGAGATAAAATGGCTTTCAAAGCTTTAACTCGAATGCCATGCTGCAAAGGATTCTTGATAATATTCCCCAAGGGGCCAAGTTCCTTGGAAATATCACCTGTGGAAAAGACATTCGCGAAATATATTGCTTTGAGGGATAACGTGCCTAGAATATTTACGTAGAGAGAGAGAGAGAGAGAGAGAGAGAGAGAGAGAGAGAGAGAGAGAGAGAGAACATTATTTCTTATCAAAGAGAGACTCAGCACCGTCTTAAATTAAAATGAAGACAAAAACGAGTACCCCAGAAATCAATGACAGCTTACAATTGAGTGCAACGATGCATCTCTCTCTCTCTCTCTCTCTCTCTCTCTCTCTCTCTCTCTCTCTCTCTCTCTCTCTCTCTCAAAATAAAACACTTGAGGACTTCCCTGAAGGAACAACCCAAGATGGAATCCCCTAAACTGCAAAAATTAACTTTGCCTCCAATTTGGGAAACTTATAACTCCCTGAATCTTCAAACTTACGACTGAATGACACTGTCCTTATCCCTGAGAGCCTGGTGTAGACCGTCTAACTCACGGACGAGGTCCCTGGCTGCCCTAGGGAGAGTCTCGAGTAGTGCCTCCCGCCTTCTCTTCCATCCGAGGGACACCTCGATGCTCGCCATCTGTAAAGGAGGAAAATGGTGGTCCTTTTAGAAAGGATAGAGGAATTTGGGAGGAAAGAAAGTCAATATAACACAGTAGGAGAGGGAAGATTGGGGCAGACCCACTTGGTGTTGCTTGAGTGTGTTTTATATGTAATGTAGGATTTTGTGATTGGTCTGTTAAGTGAAGAGGTAGGCTACTTTGTAGATGAATTCCTAGTTATTACTCACAACAATATGTATATATATATATATATATATATATATATATATATATATATATATATATATATATATATACTATATATATATATGTGTGTGCGTGATAAAAGACAATAGTCTATCACAAATCACAGTGAAGATAACGACAGTAATGACATGAACAAAAGAAATAATGACAATTAAAAAATGACAGATGAGATAAACCACACCTGTAAAAAAACACACCTGTCTCACCTGTGAATCCAGGTGTCCCTATTGTTACCTGTACAGAGGAATTACAGCTAATTATTCCCATATGTAAAAGAGGCATCTGTCTGAGTAAATGTTGTAATATGATGAGAATATTCAATGGGTTGTTAGTGGTTAAAGCCACAAAAGAAATATTATCCTCATTAGAATTCATAACTGTGCCATAGGCCTGAATGGGTCATTTATGTGAGGTACAGAGAGAGAGAGAGAGAGAGGAGGGCTGTAGTGTTATGGCATTCAGGGGAAAGTCTTCAAGAGTGAGGTTGCTAGCCCCATACTCCTTTTTTCTTGGCACGGGCTAGTACTTGTGAGTGAATGTCTGAGGCGATCTTATTTCTAGCTATCATTTACCTGAGCAATTTACCACTCATCCTTGGCCCTTACTGACCCTATCCTAATTTACTGAGATGATGAGACCACATTTCAGTTTGAATACAAGACGTCGCTGTGGAAAGTCAGCGTAGAAAGGTGTCGTTGAGCCAACCCTCCTCTATGGGAGTAAAGTATGGATGCTGAATTTGAGTGCAAGAGAAAAAAGACTTAAGTATTCGCTAAGCATACGTGAGATAGGTAATTAAGAAAGTCTGAGTAACGTAGAGAAGCCTAGAAATGGTAAAAACGTCACGACCCGGCCATGTGGGGAAACTGGGAAAAAACAAGTTAATTCAAACACGATACAATCAGGAAACATAGGGTTAATGAATAGGATACACAATTAGGAAGCATTGAAATCTAGAAAATTATTTAGATCCCTAGAAATAGTAAAAACGTCAGCATCTGCGAAAGGCTGCATCCGAGCGATTTGAAACGACCTGGCCGTGTGGGGAAACTGGGAAAAAACAAGTAAATTCAAAAACTATACAATCAGGAAGTGTCAGGAAGGAAGTAGGGGAGAAAGAGAGAGACCCAGAATACACTGAAACCATACAACTGTCAGACAATTAAATAAATATTTCTCGTAACATTTAGGCCACTGGATATTTACTATGGCTTAAGACATTGTAGTTGTGGTTCTAGAATTACAAATGAGATTAAATTTGAAGAGGAATCTTTAAGCCTTTCTGAGTAGGCAAGGAATGTCTTGTGGGGTATCAGAAAATAATAATAATAATATTGAATGCTATGTAAGACAATAAATAGCTATTTTTGTTGAAATTTTCATTAGTTAAGGATTGAAAATGATGATAAATTATTATTATTATTATTATTATTATTATTATTATTATTATTATTATTATTATTATTATTATTATTATGTTGTTGTTGTGGTCTGTAGAAATGGTATTAGTGATTGTAGTAAAAGTAGTCTATTATTATTATTATTATAATTATTATTATTATTATTGTATGTAAATATTCTTCTGGGAATGATAATTGCTAACATCAAATCATTCATTAAATATGGAAAAATATTAATATATATATATATATATATATATATATATATATATATATATATATATATATATATATATATATATATATATAAACGAACACTTTTTCTTACCTCAAATAAAATTGTCCAAGCTGTAATCATTGAACCGATTGAGCTTAAATCACCCCAAGACTCATTTCTTCACAAAAAAAAATCCAATTCTGTCGACCAAATGACGCAAACATAAACAAAAAACAAGAAAACAAAAGACGGTCGAGTTTCCTATTCCCGCCTCAAAGGCGTACCCCCGACCGAACGGTTTTCCTCCCGTACCACTGATCACAGATCACTGATCACTGATCACTGATCACCGATCAACTTTCACCCTCCTAGAGGCGCGTGGGCGTTCAAGTGGGATGTACACTCACACATTTGTGCGCTCCTATGCTTCGCCTGTGCGCGCGCGCGCGTAAAACCACGTGCTTTTTGTTTTTGTTCAGGGGTCCGACGGAACTAGTAGTAGAATTCGTTTGGTTTAGTTACCCTCTCACACTTGAGTTCAGTTCCCGTTTTCTGTTGGTTTTTGAAGCGTTTTTTTAATATATATTGATTATGCCTTTTATATATTTTTATTAATTATGAATTTGGTAGAGGGTTGATTTAAAATGTCATTTATATCCTCTCTCTCTCTCTCTCTCTCTCTCTCTCTCTCTCTCTCTCTCTCTCTCTCTCTCTCTAATCTTCAGTAAGTTGCAATAGGAGTTTGCTTATAAGTAAATAAGAGAGAGAGAGAGAGAGAGAGAGAGAGAGAGAGAAATTTACCCAGTAATAAAAGTGACTCATCATTAGATGTACACTTAATCTATATATCTACCTAATTTAAGTAATATTAATTGCACTTTTTACAAACACACATACACACGTACACACATACACACACACACACGCACACATACACACGCACACGTACACGTACACAGAATCTTCCCACCTTCGGCTAAAAGGCGTATATAGCCGCTTCAGTAATTTTCTTCAACTAATTCAATAGAAAAAAATAAGTCAGGTGTTTGCTGTAATCAATTCTTACTGGTGCTCTCTCTCTCTCTCTCTCTCTCTCTCTCTCTCTCTCTCTCTCTCTCTCTCTCTCTCTTCTTAATGTTTGCTGCATTCAATTCTCAGGTGTTAGACCAGTCACAAGTGTCTCTCTCTCTCTCTCTCTCTCTCTCTCTCTCTCTCTCTCTCTCTCTCTCTCTCTCTCTCTGTTTACTACAAATCAATTTTTCACAGGTGTATTAAGCCAAGCACAGGTGTGGGAATAATTCGAAATGGTTTACCATCTCTCTCTCTCTCTCTCTCTCTCTCTCTCTCTCTCTCTCTCTCTCTCTCTCTCTCTCTCTCTCTCTAATTTAAGAGCATCAATTCTGTTCCTTAATTGTGGGATCTCTATCTCAGCCAGAATTGACTTTATCACACCTGAATGAGTTTTTGAATTACTGCCATTTCCGCCCAGATGACACTGAGAGAGAGAGAGAGAGAGAGAGAGAGAGAGAGAGAGAGAGAGAGGATGTGTATCTTACACCTCCAAAAAACACAGGTAAACTCATCTACCTGACTTAATAATTCCTTATCAAAGAGAATGCAATGTGACATTTCTCCTGGATCAGTGATGCAATTATCAATTATCAATTATTCAATTAATTCCCTCCTCCGTCCCCTACACTGCACACGATAATTGTAGATAACTGTGGATAATTATCAGCCAAATTCAATATTTTGCTGTATTTTTCGCCAGGGGGGTGTAACAAAATACAAGGGGGGTGGTAACTGGAACCCACCACTTCCTGTCATGTTTGCCTGTGTGTAACACACACCAGGCGATCCACAAATATTTCGGGGGGGCCACCAATTTTCATATTATATATATATATATATAAATAAATAAATTATATATATATAATTATTTCTATAGTAGATTTTGCATTTTTCCCATTTCCATATTTATCATTTATTTTATTATCTAAATCTTCAGTATTATTATTTTGTCATTATTTTTCATGCGGGGGCACGTGCCCAGGTGCCCCCCACGCCCCCCTGGATCCGCTAGTAGTCACACACACACACATCTGAGATTAATATTCTCACCTGATCACCTCTTTGTTTACTTCTCGTAACGCTTCTTCTTCTTCAAATGAATCTCTCGAATTCAGGTCCTCAGAACTTGGATGGCAATGGACGTCATCGAGATAAATTCTTCTTGTTTTCATTATTTTTTTTATTATTTTTGCAAGTTGGGGAATGGAACACTTGTTTTTTTGGCAGGTGGGGAAGATACTTTGTTAAGTTCCATGTTTGAAACGGCGTTTAGTTTCAATTTTCAAAAGTTATATGAAGAACTGAAACGCCTAAATTTTTGGGCTTATTTTCTCCTCCACTGCATTTTGTTTTTAAACAAACGGTTTAATTCCTTAAGCTAATCTTGTTTCAACTGGTAGATTCCATGTTCGAAACGCGTTTAGTTTCTTTTCAGAACTTTATGAGAAACTGAAACACAGACACTTTAGGATTTGCTAAAACATAGGGCCTAATTTTCCCTTCAAAAGCAAACGAAAGTTGTTAGTTTTTCTTCATTTCTCAAAAAACCACTTTAACTCCCTAATTCAACCTTCTCCAAAACAAATGAAGTCTGCTACACCACTTCTCAACACCTAGGAACGTCAGTCAACTGAGAGACACCACTAAATCACCCCGAATACACCACTACACCGAACCATGAGGTACTGAGAATCACTACCAACATTCCTTCTCCCCTCCTGTCCTAAAATGATTGCGGTTGCCAGGTAGTGTTTTAATGCCCCCAGGGCTATCACACTTCCTGGCCGCGTTCAATTGACCCAGGGGGGATGTGGGCCGGTTTGCGTTGCGTCCATAACACGAACTGTGTGCCAGTTTTATTTAAATACGTCATTAGGACGATGTAGTAGTGTATTCATACGTCACTAATGTTGTTTGTGTCGTAATGATTATTATTCCTGTTACAGATATTAATGGCAGTTATCATTATTGTCACGCTAACGCTTTTATGCAATCGAGAACATCGTGAAAATGGCGACTGGACAAGGCCTCCCTTTCCTAGTACCTCGCGCTCAAAGTTTTTTTATTTGTTTTTGTCAAAATAACGTACGCAGCTTTTGTAGGGAGAGAGAGAGAGAGAGAGAGAGAGAGAGAGAGAGAGAGAGAGAGAGAGAGAGAGAGAGAAATGGGAAAATATAGATAAGTAAATCTAGAATTTAACAGACAAAAACAGTTAAATTGAAACAAGATCATTTAGACTAATTATTCTCAGATGACTGAGAATCATTACCAAATTCTTACGACAAACCCCGAGAAACATTACGATAAAAATGAAGCTAGAAAAATTAATTACAAAAAGAATATTTTAATGTCATTAACAGAAGGAACTCTATTGATAACAAAAAGTTAAAATAGTTAAAGGCAGGGAAAAATTTCACGCCAGATTACCAGAAGATGCTGAGAAACATTACCAGAAAATTGATTAGGCGTATTCTGTTCCCACGGGCGGTGGGAAGTTCCCACGCTCTCTCTCTCTCTCTCTCTCTCTCTCTCTCTCTCTCTCTCTCTCTCTCTCTCTCTCTCAAGTAATCACCTACCCCTCTAACCACCCCCTTCCAAGATTTAAAACAGATATGAACCAGGCCTGTCAAGCCCACAACCTCACCCTTTTTGTAAATAAATCTGGGCCTTAGGACCGGAATGGTAACACCTGGGTAATTAGCAGGTAGATCACACAGGTGAAGGTGAGTGGCGCAATGTAGTTAATTAGACCCTACCACCTGTGCACAGGTAAGGTATTTCCTATGTTAGAGGTCACGGGATTGGGGCTCTCTCTCTCTCTCTCTCTCTCTCTCTCTCTCCTTTTTTATGTAACAAAAATTTGAAATTGGGGTTTCTCTCTCTCTCTCTCTCTCTCTCTCTCTCTCTCTCTCTCTCTCTCTCTCTCTCTCTCCTTTTTATGTATACTAACAGAAACAGAAATTTGAAATGTAGATTTGTCTCTCTCTCTCTCTCTCTCTCTCTCTCTCTCTCTCTCTCTCTCTCTCTCTCTCTCTCTCTCTTTATATATATATAGAGAAAGAGATAGAGAAAGAGAGAGAGAATGATAGATAGAGAGAGAGAGAGAGAGAGAGAGAGAGAGAGAGAGAGAGAGAGAGAGAATGACAGATAGAGAAAGAGAGAATTATAGACAGAGAGAGAGAGAAAGATAGATAGAGAGAGAAAGAGTCTCTCCCACAATATTATTCCCATTCTCTCTTATAGACCCGTTTTCTATGTCATATAACGTAGACTAAACTAAACCTTCCCAAACTCCACCCTTATACTTCTTCTTCTTCTCCGCTTCACTTATCACGCTTCGTTCGTGTCTCTGGAAAGCATATATGACGCTTCACACTTCTCTTGCTTCAGTTATGGACCTGTGCTTCACGCGCGCACGCGCAAGGGCGCGCGTGCACGCTCGCAAAAGGAAGCATGTGCTCTAAATGACACTTTGTTCCACTGTCTAGTGGGGTGTGCTTATGTATAAAAGTAATATTTTCTCTCTCTCTCTCTCTCTCTCTCTCTCTCTCTCTCTCTCTCTCTCTGTAGTTAATCATTCTTATAGAAAACGTAAAATTTTGCAATTTTTATAAACATATAATGTCGGCACATTGACCACAAATCCGAGATTATATTAAAAGCACATTTTTATATATATAACACATTCCACAATGACTGTAAGCAATTTCTTGGCTGACCACAAATCTCTCTCTCTCTCTCTCTCTCTCTCTCTCTCTCTCTCTCTCTCTCTCTCTCTCTCTCTCTCTCTCTCACGCATAAAAACACTTCCTCTATTACAGCAATCGCTGTATATAAATATAATGCGCACTACACGCTATCTTTTTAAAAGCATCCGAGAGTGAAAGTTTTATTTTAGACACTCAAATATTTCCTCTTATCATTTTTTGGCGCGAAAAGTGCGCGTTCATTAGACCTCCCAACTCTAGCTTATTTCTGTTTCCAAGGCTATTAAGGGGAGCGTTCAATTAGTCTGCCCGTTCCTCACTTGTTTTTTTAAGGGGATTTAATAAGTACGCGTTCAGTTGGTGTTAATTTTGCCGCGTTTTAAGTATTTACTCTCTCAGTTGCGTTCAGTCGATCTCTCTTTGTTTACATAATCAGCCGCGTTCAGTCGGTCTCCATTTTCCCGCATTTTTTTTAGATTTTATTTTATATTCTTCGCCAATAACTGAGACTTCTACGCAGCTGGACGCTTCCGCGCGCGCAATATGCAATGAATATTACGCGCATTTACGCGCGAAAGCCTTTGTCTTTGCTGACAGGCGTAACTAAGTGCTGGTTTGGTCAAAATAACCAGTTATTTATTATTGCTGGTTTCTTAGTGGCGTTTTTCTACTTTTTTCCGTTTTTTTTTTTTTATACGTATGTGATGCTGCATTCATTCCTTGTACGCTCTCTCTCTCTCTCTCTCTCTCTCTCTCTCTCTCTCTCTCTTTCTTAATTTTTTATTTGAAATTTTCTCTCTCTCTCTCTCTCTCTCTCTCTCTCTTTCTCTTAGAAGTTTTTATTTTGTTTTCTTTGCTCTTTCTCTCTTCTCTCTCTCTCTCTCTCTCTCTCTCTCTCTCTCTCTCTCTTAGAAGTTTTTTATTTAATATTTTCTTCTCTCTCTCTCTCTCTCTCTCTCTCTCTCTTAGAAGTTTTCTTTCTCTCTCTCTCTCTCTCTCTCTCTCTCTCTCTCTCTCAGAATTTCTTATTATTTCTCGAAAACTTATCAAAGAATACCTTCTCTCTCTCTCTCTCTCTCTCTCTCTCTCTCTCTCTCTCTCTCTCTCTCTCTCTCTCTCTCAATCCATTTGACAGGTATCGCAAGGAATTATGCCGAGGCAATAAACAACTTTGTGGTCACCCGTCCGACGAGTGCGCACAGTACTATTGCAACCCAAAACATCTTTGCGTCGTATAACATACAAAATAAAGTTATTTGGGATATAATTAACTAAATATAAAAGAAAATATAAAGATTATTATATTATCTGATCGACAGAACGCGAAATAAACAGTGAAAAGAGGAAATGAATAAATAAAATAGCAATAAACAAATAAACAGAAATCGTTCAAATGATGACGGATCGATCCACTCATGGAGTTCGCTCCTGTGGCCCTCATTATCATCGCTTATTCCTCTCCTATTATCGCCGTTACCGTCTCCATTGTCTTCGTTAATTCGTGAGAAAATGGCTGACGATATCTGCCCATAGATTACGAAAGTCGGGAACGGATAAGAATGGTTTAAAGTCGCTAAGAGTAAACAGAACTTTTCGAAAATGGCGACCGGAGATTACGTAATGGCCGGTTTGATGACGTCATCAGTCGTGTTTTTCCCAATAGGCAGAAGAAGAAGAAGAAGAAGAAGTAGTTCAGGAAACTGTGGTGGCACCAACGAGAACCCTATTTCCTCTCTCTCTCTCTCTCTCTCTCTCTCTCTCTCTCTCTCTCTCTCTCTCTCTCTCTTGATTTTGATATATTGGGAAAATAGTTAGGTTTAGGCTTAGAAATAACCCATTAATAAAATAAATCAGGGAAGAAATAAACCTTGAAATAAATCAGTTTATTTTAAGTTCAATAAACAAAAAAATTATTTTAAAAATACCATATTGACGACAAACATCTCAAAACCAAAAAATAACCAAACTCCATCTTGCATGAGTGCGAGAGAAAAACAAAAACTTCCGCCCTCACTTCAGTCCCAAACACTTTTTAAAACGTAAATAATATATTAGAATTCTCTATCTACCTTCTTAAATCTTCTTTGACCTCCTAGAAGCCCAGGGTCATTATTCAGTGACCTCCAAAAAAGCTCGCATTGGTTTTATACAAGCGACGCTTCAATGCCCTCAGGGAGGCCACAGGTGATCAACTGTCAAAATCAGCTGATCGGCAAATCAGCTGATCGTGACGTCACGTGTCTTTGCGCGTGGCAAGTGACGCAATGGGTGATGTGTGTTTTTTCTGTGTTTTGCGTGTGTGTGTGTGTGTGTGTGTGTGTGTGTGTGTGTGTGTGTGTGTGTATGTGTAGTGCAGTTATTACATATATAATGGAGAGAGAGAGAGATTAAAATCGCCATTTCGTAGAGTGCATCCCTAATGTTGCCACAAATTTGAATAAACAACACGAGAGAGAGAGAGAGTGAGAGACAGAGAGTGAAAGAGAGAGAGACAGAGAGTAACAAATACAACGAGAACATGAACACTAAATAAAGGGGGAGGAGCCAAACAGGAAATTAGTAATTAGATGTGAAAAGAGAGAGAGAGAGAGGATGATTAGTTCTTAAAAGGAAGTCGGTATATATTTCATCACAGTGTGTCTGCGTATATGAGAGGATGTTGCAAATGAGCTTTCTCTCTCTCTCTCTCTCTCTCTCTCTCTCTCTCTCTCTCTCTCTCTCTCTCTCTCTGTGGAGATTATTTTAAATATTAAAAAATAAATTATGAGGTTTTTACAAACTTCAATAAAAGCCACAAAAATCTGCCTGTCAAAAAAATATAATTATTCATTCTGTCAAAAAAATATAGTTATTCATTTGTAAACATCATGAATAACCAATGAAATAATGAATAACGATGAATAAAAACATTTTTTCTTGAAGGGGAAATTGTGGGCGAGTATTATAAATGGCCAGACGATTATATCAAGACATCAAAGTAAAGATACGAGAAAAAAAAATATATATATATATCATGTTTAGCCCCTAAGGCAAAATGCCTCCCGGCCAGGCTCTTTCTAAAAGATGATGGAGACAGACTGCCATTTATTTTTAAAAGGCTGCCTTTTACTCTCTCTCTCTCTCTCTCTCTCTCTCTCTCTCTCTCTCTCTCTCTCTCTCTCTCTCCTTTTTGTGTAGACTAACAGAAACAGAAATTTGAAATATAGATTCTGCGTCTTTCAGAAATCTCTCTCTCTCTCTCTCTCTCTCTCTCTCTCTCTCTCTCTCTCTCTCTCTCTCTCTCTCCGGTTGACAAAGTGATCCTTTATCACGTGATATAGTCTTCTAAATTATGGTTCTGTTAAGTGAGGCGTAAAAGAACGTTATTCTTTTGTGGGAACATTGAAGGCTTCTAATGTTGACAAATGGGAACACTGTGTGTGTTCCCAATTGGAACATTATTTTGGGGTTTATTGTGGGGGGGTAGCGGGACATCTTAGCTCTGTAATGGGAATATTATGTTTTTTTTACGAGAACATGACGGGAACATTTTGGGAACACGTGGGAACATAAGCATGGTTTTAACAAGGGTATATCAGGAGAACATAAATCCATAATGTTCCCATGTTAAAAACATGATACCCCTTTGTGTTCCCACGTGTCCCCATGTTAGACAAACAGTGTTCCCTTCCTGTCCCCATAAAAAAAAAAAACATGATACTCCTATTACAATTCTAAAATTTCTAAACCACACAAATTGGAACAATGCAAATTTACCGTGTTCCCTGGTTTATCACGGGAACACGGTGGATTCGAAGGTGGTGGGGACACACGGGAACACAGCCTCTTTAAATGCTTAATACCTGTCTCAATCACACACACACCTTTTCAGGCAGGTAAGCTGAAACCGCCTCATTACAAAACCTTGGCTACGAAAACCTTCAATCTTCGCCCAGACAATTTGGTGTCATTTGGCAGAAAAAGCTTTCAAAACCGGACGATTTCCGTCTTCCAGACCAGTTTTATGGGCAGTTTTGGGTCTGGAAATCATCGGGTGCTGGTTTGCACAGACCATTTGGCCACGGTAAGGAACCGTTGGAGGAACGGTTCCATAAAATAAATTTTTTTGGGGGGTTGGATGATGGACGTCTGAGGTGGAATTCGATGTCTGCAGGTTGGGTCATTCTGGAATTAGTCCTCGTTATATCTTTATTATCGTTTTGTCTCTCATTCCCTCTCTTTATTCCTTATTCATAATTGTTCTGTCTGCTTTCTCGAAGCTCGTTTTGTGACATTAATGGCTATTTTGATTCGAATAATAATAATAATAATAATAATAATAATAATAGTAATTATACCACAGCAAAGACCTCATAATTATTTACAAGTTTATCTAATAAGATTCAACAAGATATAAATTTATCAGTAAATAAATTAATACCTTTGATAATCCAAAATCCTTTTTGTTTATCAATAAATATAAAAATTAGACATTGCTAAAAAAAAATAATTCAAAATATTTATTTAAAAGTGTGCATAAGTGTCATTTACTTTCCAAAAATGATTAATTTCTACTTAATTAAGTGTCTTTATATTTTACAAATACCAATATTTACTGACAGATATTTTAAACAAACAAATTTGTATTTGTTACCTAAATACTTTCTTTGAGTAAAAGTAATGTGTCCCTTTGTCTCGCAACGAGGAAAACGACAAGTGCAGTTGGCCAACACTTGACCGGAAACGACACTTTCGCGTGTGACAAGTTGCTAAGCGACACGGGACGAAACGCTTAGGTGCGAGAGAGAAAACACTTGGAGGGTTTCCTAAGACGCTGTACTGTGGTTCTTATAATGAATATACATACGTATATTTGAGTTTACAAGCAAACTGTGTGTATACAGGGCTTCCCATACAATACCCCATTCATTCCCACACCCATGCACTCCCATACAACCACCCAATTCCGTTCTATGACCTGAATTAGGGGGCGTGGTGCATACAACCAGAATGATATTTGGGACGCTACTGAAATTCTCATAATGAATATACATACGTATATATATGTATACAAGGAAACTGTGTGTATGCAGGGCTTCCCATACAATACCCCATTCATTCCCACACCCATACACTCCCATACAACCACCCAGTTCCGTTCTATGACCTGAATTAGGGGGCGTGGGCATACAACCAGAATGATATTTGGGACGCTACTGAAATTCTCATAATGAATATACATGTATATACAATTTCAAAGAGAATGATACAATACCCCATTCATTCTCATACTGCACTCCCATACAATACATTCCGTTCTATGACCTGAATTAGGGCGTGGTGCATACAAAGAATGATATTTGGGACACTAGAAATTCTCATAATGATATACATACGTATATTCAATCAACAAACTGTGTGTCATTCCCATACAACACCCCATTCATTCCCACACCCCCATCCCATAAAACCACCCAATTGGTTCTATGACCTGAATTAGGGCGTGTCCATAAAACCAGAATGATATTTGGGACGCTACTGAAATTTTTATAATGAATATACATGACCTGATATATCTTACAAAGGAAACTGTGTTTAGGGCTTATCGACTGCCTTCATTCCCACACCCATACACTCCTATACAACAGTCAGTTTTATGACCTGAATTTGTAAACAACCAGAATTATATTTGGGACGCTACTGAAATTCTCATAATGAATATACATACGTTTGTATACAAGGTTTGTTTTTATACAATACCCCATTCATTCCCACACCCATACACTCTACAACCACCCACTTGTTCTATGACCTGAATTAGGTATAATGAAACCAATTGATTTAGAGAATGATCTGTAATTACTGAATTACAGGAATACAGACTACAAGAAAAAATATGGATAGACAGAGATTACAATCACCCATTCATTCACCCACACTCCCATTTGCTTTACTAAAAAAGGGTGTCCACAAAACCAGATTGAATGACTGATTTTAGAATCCACTTGATGACCTGATATATCTTAATTGTTTATTATCGACTGCCTGTTTACTATAAACAGTCATTTTGCGTTTGTAAACAACTTGTTATATTTACATAGACTCACATACGTTTGTTAGTTTGTTTTTATGCTTTTTCACAATATATCTCAAAAAGTTGTCTGTGGATTTTAATGAAATTTTAAGCATAGATAGATTACTGATTAAGGAATACTTTGTCAAATTTGGGGATTAATCCATCAATATTTGTTTACAAAATAAATATGAGAAGTTATATTAATATCAGTGAAATGGTAGTGATATAACATCATATGATTGGATGAACTGTTTCTTGGGATATATATATACATATATATATATATATGTATGTATAAATACATGTATATATATACGTATGTACACATACTGTAATTAGTAATTACTGGTTTACAAAGAGAGAAATTTCCACAAATACTCACTTTGGCCTCCAAAGTTTGGAGTTTGTCCACCCGGGGGCGAATCCCCCCTGGACCACCAG
This sequence comes from Macrobrachium rosenbergii, assembly GCF_040412425.1. Taxonomy (NCBI): domain Eukaryota; kingdom Metazoa; phylum Arthropoda; class Malacostraca; order Decapoda; family Palaemonidae; genus Macrobrachium; species Macrobrachium rosenbergii. The sequence continues at coordinate 10,802,150 of NC_089774.1, read as the reverse complement.
AGGGGAGGAGTGTCGACTGGAAAAAAAAATTAATAATTTCAGAATTAAAAATTAATATCGAAAATTTTGAAATATTTTTTTGTGGACAGAAATTACTTTCAAAAACCTTTATACTTTTTTAAGTAGAGAAAGAAATTAGAAAGTTATTTTAAAACATTTACAAAGACATTTTCTTCTGTTTATGAATAGGCTGAGAATTAATATAGACTTGTAAGAAAAATTTTGGGGGTGAAATTTATTTGCCTAGAATGGAACATAAAAAAATATTCAGCCTGAATTCGCAGAAATGACAAATGAGGTTATAGGATATAGGAACAGAAATTTGAAATCTCAAGTAAAAAAAAAAAAATTTACATGAATATATTTACAGAAATAAAAATAGAATATTTTTGGCAACAAAAGAATTTTCACAATGAAATCAAGAAAGATTAAAAATGAAATTCAGTAATTCAATAAAAATATCTATGGATATAAAAATCATTATCATGAAACCAAGAAAAAATGAATAAATGAACTGAAAAATGAATTATACACAAGAAAAAGAATTTCGTCAGTCATTCAGTAACATTATAATTTAACATACTGAACACACAGCATAAACCCGATATTCACCTAATTACTGCCAAGAGAAAAAAAGTCCAGAGAAAGTTAAGGAGTCATTAAGCTTAATGACCCCTGCTGTAAAATCTCAATCTCATTAATCATTTTCATTTTCATTTCCACGAGTCATTCCCAGTGAGGTGTCATTGGCCTACAATTGGAAATGAAACACCGGTTCAATGAACTGTCCAGTTGTGTGGCCACAGTCACTGTGACGCCAGTTTAGAGTATTAAATCAATTAACAATTACGAATTTTGTGTTCAGGAACATAGGTTGTTTTTGGGTACAAAGTTGTCTTACCTGTAATTAGCAATCAATGTGAGGGAACAGTTTGGACCAGGTAATTTTACCCGAGTTTTCAATTAAGCTAATTTCATTATCATTAGAAAAATACAAACGACATTTATTTTTGTAAAAATATGACAAGTAGGTCAAAAGGAGGTCAGCATTTTCATGGACCTCAAAAATCATGAATAAAGGGTTAGTTTTTGTTGATAATTCGGCCTTAAGCAAAATACCTTTCTTGAAGACCACTCACAAAATAATGTTTAAAATCCCTTTAATTTGATTTTATAGGAATAAGCTTCTATTTACTCAATTTTCATCCAAAAGGTGAATAAATCTATAGAAATAAGCTTCCATTTACTAAATTTCCCGCCAAAAAAGTTCAACACAACACTGAAAAAGTGAGCTTTGGAACCACTGACATACATCAACAATTTTAGACTGACTCACCGATAGGTATCCATGGTAATTCTTCTTGTGCCTCGACCCTCCATCTTTGATCCTCATGACAGAGGTACACGTATCATTCAAGGACTTATCTCTGTCAAATCTCTCGGGAATATTTTTCAAATATATTTAATACAAACATTATAAGTATTCTTTTGTTTTTTTCTGAGTTCTTGGTGTTAAATGTTTGTTGTTTTTTTATTGTCAAATTGTTTTTTTTTCGTTAATTATTTCACTTCACAATTTGTTTTAGTTTTTCCTGTAATTGGTACCAAAGTTATATATATATATATATATATATATATATATATATATATATATATATATATATATATATATATATATATATATATATATATATATATATATATGAACACTAAGTTAAGTAATGCAGTTTTTCCTACCAAAGTTGAGAGAGAGAGAGAGAGAGAGAGAGAGAGAGACAGAGAGGAAAATAAACCCACAATTTTCCCAACCAATTACACTCTCTGGCAATTTCACGTCCCACTGACCAATCAAATTTCTCACACGAGACCATTCCCTGGCACTCGCTGGCATCCCACTGCTACACTGACCAACCACCTCCCTGCTTACAAACAATGACTGGCGGTTTGTGGCAACTCTCGCGCGTGGGTTGCCAATCAGACTTTCTACTCGGGGCGACTTCGTATTATTACCTGTCATAATCATGACTTACTTTCAAGGAGTCTTGACTTAATTATGGGAAAGCTGATGGTGATTTATGACAGGAATGTTACCTGTTCACACAAAGTGTGAATCAGCTGTTTATTTCATTTCCTGGTCTGTTTATGCGAGGTGATGTATAGGAGGAATTGAAAGGATTTAGCTAACTGAGATGATTTGACAGTCTCTCTCTCTCTCTCTCTCTCTCTCTCTCTCTCTCTCTCAGGAGACTGAATCTATCATTAGTAACTCTCCTTACATGTGTCTACCTATAGAAGTGAAATGGCTCTCTCTCTCTCTCTCTCTCTCTCTCTCTCTCTCTCTCTCTCTCTCTCTCTCTCTCTCTCTCTCTCTCTTATTAGACAAAATCCATTTTAATTGTATAGCGTTAGCTATGTATACCTGTAGAAAGATAGCCACCTGAGATGACTACAGACATTCTCGCTCTCTCTCTCTCTCTCTCTCTCTCTCTCTCTCTCTCTCTCTCTCTCTCTCTCTCTCTCTCTCTCTCGGGAAACAGAATCTATTTCAATTCTATTCAGGTCTATATCAACCCATTTCTGCTGCCGTCTGCTTCTACCCACGTCTGCTAATTCTGCCTGAATGTAGTTACTAACACATTTCTATCTCTGCTTATTCCTGCTTCTCTTTCTCACCCTGCTTCTGCTGCTGTTACCTGCTCCAAAGTTTATTTTCCCAAAAAACTTTCCCACATTTTCCATTCCTAACTTTCTCTCTCTGGTGACACTTTTGGGGAAAGCAGTGCTTGGAGAAGACAATGGTTGCTTGTAAATTGTGCATGCAGTCCCTTCTAATTTGATTAAGAATTACAACTTTCAGAATTAATGTCATCTTGTAGGTGATAAGTCAATTACACGTTGGGGATTTCCTGGTTGACTTTTTAAATTTTGGATTCCATTTGTTTGCTATTTTTGGCTCTGGGAAAATATTCTTTCTTCAATGAATGTTGGGATTTTATCCGTAAAAAAAGTTTTATTCAATTATTTTTTTTTTGTGGGGGCCATTCAAAAATAATCTTCTTTTAATACATATCTTTTAATCGTATTTTAATTTATCACTTTTTTGGGACCTTCAAAATATTTCAAAGAAGTTTTTTGTTATTTTTTTTAATTTTATTTTGGAAACTTTAGGGTAGACTCATTTGCTGTTAATACTTAATACATTATACATAGCAGAAACATACATTTAATGAGCTCTCTCTCTCTCTCTCTCTCTCTCTCTCTCTCTCTCTCTCTCTCTCTCTCTCTATATATATATATATATATATATATATATATATATATATATACAAGAAACGTATGAGCTAAAATCTTTAGTAGGAATTGTCTATAAAACTTGTCATTGGTTGGAGAGAGAGAGAGAGAGAGAGAGAGAGAGAGAGAGAGAGAGAGAGAGAGAGAGAGAGAGAAGCTTTATACACACGAAACCAAACTGACCCCACATACAAATATGCAAAAAAAAAAAAATCACTTAAAATGATTTATTTTTGAATCTATCTCATAAACAGGACTTTGTCCAAGGTCCAGGTGAGACCCAGCTAATGAGAAGTTGGTCTCAGACCATAACAGAGACCAAAAGAACCATTTAAACAGGCCGTAAAATTCGGTGGCAGAGCCGTAACAGGGCCATAAAGAGATTATTCTGGGGTTCTGGGTCAACGAAGTGGGATTAAAAGTAAGAATTATTATTATTATTATTATTATTATTATTATTATTATTATTATTATTATTATTATTATTATTATTATTATTATTATTATTATGACTACTTATAATTAAGATATTTTCTAAGTCAGGAAATATATTATAATTATATTATTATTATTATTATTATTATTATTATTATTATTATTATTATTATTATAAAGACACTTTGTATAAAGATAGATCATTCCTACTTCTAAAAATAATTGATTAATATATTTTTGAAGTCAGATAACTTACAAAATGTATTATTATTATTATTATTATTATTATTATTATTATTATTATTATTATTATTATTATTATTATTATTATTATTATCATTATTATCATTATTATCAAACTAGAACACAAAAACATCTAAAAAAAACTGCTGTACCTTCTTTATACTTTTCCTCGTGCAAAGAAAAAAAAATACAAAATCACTCAGCCAATTTATGTCAAATTTCTAATAAATTTCAATTAGAGGAACGCCTTAAACCACTAAGAACAACACTCCCAAACAAATGCAATTAAATTTCTAGCCACTGGCACAAGAATGAATCGACAAAAACACAAATCTGACACAAAAAAAGACACAAAAATCACAGGAAATGAAAAGCAGAAACCGGTTGACCCACTCTCTTTGATGTAAGCCGAAAGAAAACGGGATTCAGGGCTTCCAAACATCGATGGGTAACTCTTCTAAAAAAAAATACCCACTGACCACCAATTAGCATTCACAGGCATTCGCTCCCACTGTTTTCATTTCCGCCCATTTTCTGGGCTTTTGTTGCATCCTACTGGTAGTTATTCAATTATCCTGCATTGTTTGGTATCCTTCCGGGTCCTATTTGGGTCCTTTTGTCTGGGGGTATCCTGATTTCCCAACGGTTTCCACGTTTACATAATTGTTGTCCTGTATAAGTACAGTCTAGCTTCAATTTTCTTTAGCAAAGAAAATTGAAGCTAGACTGTACTTATACAGGTTAGATACTTGTATGGGAGACGTCTTACTCTCTCTCTCTCTCTCTCTCTCTCTCTCTCTCTCTCTCTCTCTCTCTCTCTCTCTCTCTCTCTCTCTCTCAGGAACTAAAGACATTAGTTCCCACGGTTTGATATCACCTTAGTCATGTTTGATCTACCGTGAAATTCCTATGGGAATTTTGAGAGAGAGAGAGAGAGAGAGAGAGAGAGAGAGAGAGAGAGAGAGAGAGAGAGAGAGAGAGAGAGAGAGAGAGAGAGAGAGAGAGAAAGTGGAAAGATTGGACAACACAATAATAAAAAATCGTAAATAATTTGCATACTGCAAACAAAATATTTATAATTATATGATATCAGATGCAATAATTATTATTATTATTATTATTATTATTATTATTATTATTATTATTATTATTTAGGTAAACAATGCTTGAGAATTGGAAGAAAATTTACACTTTCTCTCTCTCTCTCTCTCTCTCTCTCTCTCTCTCTCTCTCTCTCTCTCTCTCTCTCTCTCTCTCTCAGGTATTTTTGTCGAAAATAGAAATCTGAAAAAACTTTACTAGTTTTTTCCCTCAGAGTTCCTTTAATTTTTTCCCTAAATTCCTTCCCCCACCATTTCTTCCCCATCAGTTTCTTCCCCCTAAATTTTTCATTTAATTTCTTCCCTCTTAATTTCTCCACTCAGTTTCTTCCCCATCAGTTTCTTCCCACAATTTCTTCCCACAATTTCTTCCTCCTTAATTTCTTCCATATGTCAAAGACCGAATGATTGGTAAAAAGCCTCTCGTCTATTGCAATTTATTGGGTGACCAATAAACAGCAACAGGTGTCTATTGGATCGACAGTTGTTTGGAAATATTGCAGTTCTCTCTCTCTCTCTCTCTCTCTCTCTCTCTCTCTCTCTCTCTCTCTCTCTCTCTCTCTCTCTCTCTCTCTGAAATACAGGTAAATAAGAAACAAATTTAAAGCTTAGGTGAATTAACAGAGTGTAAAAAATTTATGTGAGAGAGAGAGAGAGAGAGAGAGAGAGAGAGAGAGAGAGAGAGAGAGAGAGATGTATTATCAATATCAGTCAGTTTGATTTTACAATCATTTGAGAAAGAGAGAGAGAGAGAGAGAGAGAGAGAGAGAGAGAGAGAGAGAGAGAGAGAGAATATATCAATAAACTCTCCCCTTGTTACGGAGACCGACCATAAATAACTGTAATAAATTGATTTATCAATAAATAAAAAAAAACTTTCAGCCAATAAATCAAAGCGAAAATTACTCCGTCATTCCGTTATACGGCCCAGCAGGTCCGCGGTTATGCGATGACGTCATTCGCGCATGCGCTGTACGTGCGCTCACCTGTTCAATTTGATTTCGGCTAACGCCGACAGTATACTGTTATTGTGGGGGGTTTCTCCCCCCTCCCCGAATTCAAATACACCCTTACAGATTCCCCACACATCAAACATATCTTCCCACAGCCCCACAGACCAGATTTGTCCCCCCTACCCAACTAAAAACACCCAAAAAGTATGGCCCACCCCGACCCTTCTGTAACACGTTGCTACGCTTCTAACCCCGACAATATACGATTATTGTGGGGGATTTCTCCCCTCCCAGACTTCAAATACACCCTCACAAATTCCCCACACATCCAAAATATCTTCCCACAACCCCACAGACCAGAGTTGGCCCACCTTACCCCCTAAAAACACCCAAAATATGGCCCACCCCGACCCTTCTATAACACGTTTCCACGCTTCAAACCCCAACAATATACGCTTATTGTGGGGGATTTCTCCCCCCAGACTTCAAACACACCCTCACAGATTCCCCACACATCCGACATATATTCCCACAGCCCCACAGACCAGATTTGGCCCCCCTAACCTCGAAAAACACCCGAAAATATGGACCAAGCATTCCTTCCCGTTTCAGGTAGCGAGCCAACAGGTGCCCAGATTTTCAAACTGATCCGCTCATTTTCTTGCGGTTTTGACGTGTACGTGCACCGGTGACGTGCACCAGTGACGTGCCTGAAAGGTTTAGTAAATAGACGTGCAGTGAGCGCCCGCGCGTCCGCAGAGCGCAGCTGCGCGCGTGTCCTTTTTTTAATTAGATTGGCGTCCATGAGTCGTGGTGTGAATAATATCAAGTTTCATTTGATTCGATCATTAATTTTTGCTGATTGAGTTTAGGGATTTTTTGGAGATAGAAAAATGCTGCGCAACTCTCTCTCTCTCTCTCTCTCTCTCTCTCTCTCTCTCTCTCTCTCTCTCTCTCTCTCAGAAAAGGTGCAAATCCTACTAAATTATCCTCGGACATAGGATACCATCCTTGGGGACTCCTGCCCTGAAGTTACCTAACTCTTGTGGCGTCCGGCTCAAATTACATTTGGGTTTCAAGGTTATGAAGAGAGAGAGAGAGAGAGAGAGAGAGAGAGAGAGATTGTATATTGGTTTTGTAGGAGTTATATCTCCCGAGAGAGAGAGAGAGAGAGAGAGAGAGAGAGAGAGAGAGAGAGAGAGAGAGAGAGAGAGAGAGAGAGAGAGAGAGAGAGAGAGAGAGAGAGAGAGAGAGAGAGAGAGAGAAATGACAGAAATGACACCAGTACAAACACACATACAGCTAATTCTCTCTCTCTCTCTCTCTCTCTCTCTCTCTCTCCAGCTGAAATTTCCTTCTTCAAACTCCAAAAAAAACTCTACCACACGAATCTACATAAAAAAAACACTAAATAGCAAAAAAAAACTCAAAATATTTTTTTTTCGGTATCATCTCTCTCGTTCTCACACCAGCCCTCAATTTCCCAACCCCTAATCTCTGCCGGGCACTCGGTCACGACCTGAGCCGCGCAGGCGCAGAAGGAAATACCTCAAGTGAACGATATATTTTGAACACGAGCGATAGTTTAAGAGAAAAAGGACTCTCATCCCTTTGTTTTCTTAAAGAGGACAATTGATTACATTTATATGACATTGTTTTGTTTCATAATCGATCGATTTGGAATAAATATGTCCATTGAGCGATATATTGTGGTTATGATCGATATATCAAGGATAAAGGACTTCAATTCCCTTTGTTTTCTCAAGGAGAATAATTCATTAATTTCATTCATTTTACTTTTGTTTCATAATTCATCGATTTGTTGATGAAATTTCACAATAGGTCCTGAGAGATGATGATAATGATGGTGTTTAGGATAATGAAAAATTAGTGAATGAGAAAGGTAAATATAATGAAAAACTCTGAAAAATTTACGTAAATAAATATAAAAATCGACATTTATAAAAATAAATTATATAATGGCGAATAATGTTCTGAAAAATTCAATAAAATTCACAAAAATCTAATATATTTTTTATAGATAAATTAAAAAATCATTAAAAATCACAATAAAAATCAAAAATTCAATAAATTATTTTATTGTAAAATCAATTGAATTATTTTTAAATCAAGACTTTCTAAAAAATTTTGTAAAAATTCTGTAATTTCATAAATAAAAATTTCAAAAGTTTAAAAAAAATATATATATATTTTAAATATCGATATTTTTTTTTAAGTTATTCGAGACCGAAAGATAAAATTGATAAATTTGGTAAATTAGAGGTTCCAGTACTGAAGGAAGGTCGATTCGTGACTGAAAAGAAACTGTTTGACCTTGTGAGTACAAATTGTGTATATACATATATATATATATATATATATATATATATATATATATATATATATATATATATATATATATATATATATATATATATATATATATATATATATATATATATATATGTATATATATATATATATACATACATACATACATATATATACTGTATATATCTATATATACACATATGTATACAGAATTATGTATGGCATATATATACATATACGTATATATACATATGGCAAAATATTCTTCAGGAAGAATATTTTGCCATACTCGGTTCCCACAAAGACACGAACACTTGTATACATAAGACACATATCTATACTAATCCAAACACTCCGGAATTCTCACTTTTCCCTCTTATTCCTCACGTGTTTCCAAAATTCACTATATAAAACACCATTTCTAAATACTATGCACCATTACCACACTTTTTTGCACATTTTTCATATGAATATTTTGCCATACTCGATTCTCACAAGGACACGAACGCTTGTATGTATAAGACACACATCTAGACACTCTGGAATTCTCTATTTTCCTTCTTATTCCTTATGTTTCCAAAATTCATTATATAAAACAATTTTTTTTTTGCACATTTCTCATATGAATATTTTGCCATACAAGGTTCTCCCAAAGACACGAATTCTTGTATATATAAGACACAAATCTAGGCATTCCGGAATTCTCTCTTTTCCTTCTTATTCCTTACGTACTTCCCAAATTCATTATATAAAACATAGGAATAAAACACGTGCTAAAATGACCCGTGTCGGTTCCCAAAATGATGGAAAAACGACACCTTTCCCTGACCAGTGTTCGAGCGAGACTGACTTCACTGGTCTCTCTCTCTCTCTCTCTCTCTCTCTCTCTCTCTCTCTCTCTCTCTCTCTCTCTCTCTCTCGCTTCGACCACTGGACAGGTGAGAGACGCCTGGTGAGGGGGGGAGAGAGAGAGGGGCCGGAGGGAGTGGGTTGAGGTGTTGGAGATTGAGGGAAGGAGGGAGTAGTGAGGAAAGGGGAGGAGTTAGGTGGAGTTTTCTACTTGCAATTCTTTAATATTTTCTTTTTATTTTTTTGGTTTTTGATGGAAAAAAACTGCCGTTATTTTTGTTTTATTCTAATAATAACGGCCGTTATTAAATCGTTATTAGTATTATTATAATGAGGTTTGTTTAGAATTTTATATCTTTTTTTTTACGAAAAAAATTGGCGTTATTTTTATTTGATTCTAATAATAACGGCCGTTATTAGCATCATTATTAGTAGTATTATAATGACGTTTGTTTGAGAATTTATCTTTTTTTTTTGACAAAAAAATTGGCGTTTTTATTTTATTCCAATAATAGCGGCCGTTGTTAAATCATTATTAGTATTATTATAATTACTCTTGTTTAAAATTTTATAGCTTTTTTCGTCAAAAAAAAATTGGCGTTATTTTGATTTTATTCCAATAATAACGGCCATTATTAACATCGTTATTAGTATTATTATATATATGTTTATTTAAAATCTTTATCTTTTTTGACGAAAAAAATTGGCGTTATTTCACTGTTATTCCAATAATAACGGCCTTTACTAAATCATTATTGCATTATTATAATTACATATACCATACGTTGTTTTAAGTTTGTTTAAAACTTCTGTTTTTATTTTTAGTTTTTTGACGAAAAAATTGGCGTTATTTTAATCATATTTTAATAATGACGGCGTTATTATTATCATCATTAATAAGATTATAATTACAGACATCATTATTTATTCATTATTTATAAGTATGCGTCACCCCACATAATAAAAATAATAATTACAGGAACGAAAACATTATTTATCAATCAATTCTCAAATAATAATTATAATAATAATATCTGTTTATAATATTAATTATATCTAATTATAACTATAATTATATTATCTACTTATAATTATAATTATAATATCTAATTATAATATCTGATAATAATTATAATTATATTATCTAATAGTAATTATAATTATAATATCTAATAGTAATTATAATTATAATATTTAATAATGATTATAATTATAATATTATCCAATTATAATTATAATTACTATCAGTTTGCGTCTTTATGAAATATATAAAACATATATATTAATAAAATTCAAGTTCAAAATCTTTTTGAAAATCTTCGAAAAACTTTAAAAATTCATAAATGAAACAAAAATTTTTATTTTCAAAGAAAAAAAAATAAAAAACACCAACTGGCAACTGTTTCCCACAGTGGCCAAGATCCAAAACATATATATAATAAAATCCAAGTTCAAAATCCTTTCGAAAATCTTCGAAAATTTTTAAAAATTCATAAATAAAAAAAAAATTTATTTTCAAAGAAAATAAAAAAAAACACGAACTGGCAACTCTCTCCCACAGGAAACAGTTAACTGAGGAATCCTTAGAACTTAAGGGCGTAGGAAGAAGTCCTACGTGAGGAGAAGTCCTTCCTCCTCCTCACCCCTCAATTTCCTACTGAGGGAAAAGGAGTAATATTTAGAAATAAAGTTGTTTGTGGGATTTCCAAGATGGCGGACACAGTAACCTTATTGATTTCATAATAATAATAATAATAATAATAATAATAATAATAATAATAATAATAATAATAATAATAATAATAATAATAAGAGGAAACAGGAAACAGGTGAGAAAGAGAGGAAATATGAGCAAAATTAGAAGGAAGTGCAGATGGTGAGAGAGAGAGAGAGAGAGAGAGAGAGAGAGACAGAGAGAGAGCTGGATATCCTGCATTTATAGGATATCCTGCCTGGGAGTGGAAGGATGTAACGTTACGGACACACACACATACACACACAGAGAGAGAGAGAGAGAGAGAGAGAGAGAGAGAGAGAGATGACCTATGCCCCTGGCCCCAAGCGAAGCTGGTCAGCCTTTGCAAGTGAGCAAAAAACCATTCCTTTAACCCTCTCTCTCTCTCTCTCTCTCTCTCTCTCTCTCTCTCTCATGCAAACACGCAAGTCAATAAAAAAAAGGGTAAAATGGTAAAGTAAAAAAAGGTTTATATAAGATGGCGTGAGGAAGAGGTGTAATCTTAATTTCAATCTTGGGCCAGTCTAGGATTTGCCCACAGTGGGTGATGTTCTCCCACAGTTGATAACATTGGTGCCCATTGGTAATGTTCGCCCCAACAGTGGGTAAATGTTTCTCCAGTGGGTAAGATTCTTCCACACTGGGTGTGATTCTCCCACTGTAGGTAAGATTCTCCCACAGTGGATAAGGTTCTCCCACAATTGGTAAGATTCTCCTACAGTGGGTAATATTCTTCCACTGTGGGTAAGATTCTCCACAGTGGGCAATTTGGCTAAATAATGTACAGAATCTTAACATAAAAAAAAATTGACATAAAAATGAATCTAGATTTTCACCTGACTCTTAACACACTCTCTCTCTCTCTCTCTCTCTCTCTCTCTCTCTCTCTCAACCCTGATCTACGATTACAACCATATCCGTATCTGGAATCATTCAAAAATCCTGTTGAATTTGCCTCTCCCTACGGCCTACCCGCATACAAAGTTTCATTGAAATCCGTACAAAACTTTTTGAGATAACGAGCCAACTAGCACAACAATAATCTAATACACGCT